>NC_081166.1:10253225-10535725 GCF_012432095.1 Onychostoma macrolepis | reverse complement strand
AAAGATATTTCATTTATGTTTATATGACAGAGTATGTTAAATATCAAATACTTACAAAAACTCCATTAAATTACATTTATGAATTTAATTGCATATTTATATTTTAAATTAATCATTTCCTGTAAAAAAATTTTTTTTTAAATGGTATAATCAAAGACAAGACAAAAGGAAAATGTATTTTCTTATCAGCCTCTTGCTAAATTTAAAATACAAATGATTATTATTAAAAATAAGTACACAATAAAATAAATTATAATTATTAAAAATGGAACAAATAATAAAACCTTAATATAGGCGGTTTTATTTTTCATATAAAATTTATAAATCACAATACACCTTGTAACACAATATCCACAACAGTCCAAAATCAAGATACACAAGGCAGTGTGCAGAGATTAAAAAATGCAGCACTTGAAAATGCGATGTTTGCATGAATCAATGTCAAGTAGAGAAGAACGGGCAGAGATGAAAAGACGCCGTGTCTTAATGCGCATCGAGAGAGAGGGAGAAGAAGGTGCGATGCGTGCACGCGCGCGTGTGTGTGTGTCTGTGTGTGTGAGCGATGAAGAGGAGCGGCGAGACGCGGAGAGGGAGCCGCTGTGAGCCCGAGAGTGTCGACCCAGCACGATCACATCAGCACTGGTATCAAATTAACTCTCAGACTTTGAAACTTATTGATCTGCTATTAAGACACTGGTGAACTTGATGAAGTGAGTGCTGTAGGTGACGCGGTGGCTTCAAAGTCTCGCACAAGCCACATAAAACAACCTGCTTTGATCAAAGCAAGAGAGGGAGCTTCAGAGGAACCCCCAGTTCCACTCGTCGCCGATCCGCTTATGCGGACCCCCAGTCCAGTGTGATCCTCAACCCCCGTCTCCTCCAGAACAACCACCACTACATATACTAACCTGACAAATGACAGCAAAATGCACAGAGCTTTACAACACGGGGTCCACGTGCAAACACAGTCGGCTCAGAATATACAGATAAGTGCAATTCACAATGCATTAAAATCTTTTTTTTTTTAGTCTCCGGATTTTGTTTACACCATAAAACACCATACTGAGGGAGGGGAGAGTATTAACAATGTTAAAAATGCACTGCTAACAACATCATTGTGTAATAAAATATGATCCCTTTGGCAAATCTTCACATCTCACTCTGCGCTCTGCTGATCACCGCTATGTTCGTGCCACTGGGTGGAGATAGCAGTTAATATTACCATTTCACTTGATAACGATTAGCCAGCATTGACAAATAATGTAGGGAAAAAGGTCCTTTTAAGTCCCGTTTCGTGGACAAAAAAATATAACACATTTGAATTTCACTCTAGGCAGCAGCCTCTATTTTATCTCTTTTTCTTTTCTTTCTATAAAGAAGTCTCACTAAATGGATTTCAATGAGCTTCTTTATAAAGATAGGAGAAAAAAAGCTCAGGTTTGCACACAAATTCCTGGCCTAAAGGGTTTGCCTAAAATAAATATTAAATATTAACAACTAAATTAATCATGGGAAGGACAGTGTTTGTACTCTGGCTCCAAATCTCAAGAGGAGCGTGCCTTGGCTCCGAGTGCTAGCGCTAAGCTGTGTCTATGTAATTAAAAGCGTAAACAGATGACAAATAGGAGATATTTAAACATTTGCTGCGTGTTTCTCTTTCCTTCTCTGCACTAATTTATTTAGTTAAGGGAGAAATCAAAGAGGGGGTGTTAAGCACTTCAGCGGGAGATGACAGTAGGTTTAAACACGGCTCAGGAACATGACAGCTTGCACGGAGCAGAATGAAAATCCTGACAATTGGTTTGATGGCTCTTGTATGCATTTTATCATTTTAATAAATATATGCACGCGTATTTAAAAAAAAAAAACAAACAAAGCCAAAATCGATTTAATTGAGCTGCTATATTGCCATATTCCATGAATAAAGAGTAAATAAAAAATGCTCAATTAGGTATACAGTTCATATTTTTAAATGGACTGCATGCTAAAAAAAAAAATCAGCAGTTATTTTCCATTTAAATCTGTTGTTCTGTTGCCATGAACCAATGTCAAACCATAGCCCTGTTGCACAAAAAAAAAAAAAACACTAAGAAATTCAGAGCAAAAAAATGCCTACGGCGCACATATCATTTTTAACCCACTTGCAATATCTAACTAAAAGTTATCACTTCCATTGTGACAAAAAGAAAAAATACATAAGGGGTGATGATGGGTGGAAGGAGAGGCAAGAGCAAAAGAAGGAGAAAGAGAAGAAGAAGAGGAGGGAAAAAAGAGCCCTGTGCCACAAGCATATATAAGAGAACTTTCACCAATTAGTGAGGAGAAACAGGAGAGGGAGCTGCCGCAGAGATGGTGCTCAAAGAGCCAGGCCTTGCGGCGAAGCTGTCATGTCGGCTGGATTGATCAACAGGCCTGCTATTTCTAATGGCATGTTGTCATGAAGCTGCAGCCATGGGGAGCCACCTGCCTCACTCCTTGTAGACAGCAAAATATGTGTGTGTGTGTGTGTGTGCAAAAAAAAAAAAAAAAAGAGAAAGAGAAAGAGGGGCTTATGGTGTTTGTGTCTGTCGTGGGGGTGGGGGGGATTCCAACACCATACTTTTACTTCAACTAACAATTTGAGAAAAAACTCCATACCTCCTCCCCGTTACTCCTCGACACCCTCCCCATCCCTCAGCTGTTGATATGACAGGTGCACTACTGCTCTTTTCTTAGCACCCAGACCGCAACACAAAGCCCCGGCTACGGCAATACGGCGAACATTTGGAAACAATAGATTTAATGCAACCGTTTTCCGTGTGGAAAACGTTTATGTGGTCGTTCGAAAGGGTGCTTTTATGATCAACCTCTTTGATGCCACAACAAAATATTGCTAATTATCTAAACGTTAAAATAGCTAGCTAATACGCAAATTAGATCAAGCACAAAATAAAAAAGCGCCGAAACGCTTTCGAAAAACGAGCAAGGATGTTTCATGCTTCTGTGGACACAAACAAGTAGCCGTCCTTCATTTCGACTCTCCACGGGCGCAGAAGTGCTGCCTCGCTAACGATGAAAAGTCAAATAAAAGTTACAGAACTTTCGAGTTCAAGGTAGCGCTAGCCATTTTGAGTGTATGTCACGTACAGGTAACCTTTTTATCGGGTCCGCCTCTGGTCTCATCAGTCGATGAAATTCTCTGCCCGCGGCGGTGGCTTAGCCGAGGGACACCAACCAATAGAAAAATATTTCATTGTGTTAGCATTTCAAATGCCGAGTGGAGCGCGGGGGGTGAGGAGGGCCGGGAGAAGCGCTAACCGATCATTGCCAGTGGAATTAATTGGCTATTCCGAGAATAATGTCCCTTACTGTGGGTCCTTGGAGGGCTGAACACTAGCAGAGTCTACGATTTTTTTTTTTTTTGTTCGGTGTCTTCAAAAAAGGACCGCTTGGGGGTACTGGCCGCATTAGGGTTTTAGCTCATTCCCCTAAAGGGCGGGAAAAAAATAATCAGAGCCAGTGAACCGAACTCGGCTAATCCGCACCCTAATTAAAAACACAGAACCCCATTACACCTAGCCATATTGCCAATTGACGAAAAAAAAAAAAAAAACTATTTTCTGAAGACAAAAACTGAAATTACAGGCAACTACTTTCGTAATTTTTCGTTAACAGACAAAATTCAGTTGATAAACAAAAAACGGCAGAAACGTGCACGTGAACGACGCGAACAATGGATTGCATTCGGCTCGCGGCCAGCGTTCGATAAATGGCTAAAGATGGAGCGACCGTGGTGGTGCTTCAATCCTTTTATTCAAGGGGATTTGAATTTAAGCTCTTTTCCACATCGGCCAAGCATATGCATTGACCCTAACTGATATCTGTGCATCTCTTAGACATATCTTTATCTAACCTTTTTTAAAGCTCTGTGCCTTTTCAAACTCAAAACAGCATTAAGAATAAGTATTGTCTGGAGTGGGAGGGTATCCCTGGGAGACAGTTCCTTCGAATTGTTGGGCCTGGTTCGAGGCAGGAGCCTGCAGGATACACAGCTGCTTATGCACACCAGTCAGATGCTCTGAGTGCAGAGAGATAAACAAAACAAACCGCAGAAGAAAAAAAAAAAAACATTGTGAAAAAGAATAGCCATCCCAAATGTTCTATCTTTCCACACAGGGCTTCGGCGGGTGTGGATTTCATCCCATCCGAAGATGTTTGGGCGATGCAGCGAGGCCCTATTATACGCTTTTCCTTTGCTCATTGTGAATTCCGTCAACGAAGTCAATCTTATTAACTTCCGCGCTGGTTCACACATGACATTTTCTTCAATTTTCTCGCCGACATCAAAAACATCAATTAGCAGCTCGAAAATAGGAAGGAGCGAATGACAGAGTACGATAACACAGACTTATTTGAAGCTAAGAGTAAATCTATTCTCCGGTTTCTGAATGTGTTCATTACAATTTTCAAAGAAGACCTCCAAATAGCAAAGAAATTAAATTTATCTCCTAGAAATGTCCAGATTTTTTTTGTTGTAATCCTGTCTGTTTCCCGCCCTCGATGTGTGACACAAAAGCGCAATGGTGCTGCATTCTTGCTCTCTCATTATAACAGATCACAATGCAGAACATACGACTAAAACATCAACATTTTGCTGATAAAAAAAATAATACAACAAATAGCACACATGTAATAAATAGCAATATATATATATTCCTGCTCTTTCTGTCATACTATCGATCAGTTTCCTGTTATTCTTTTGTATCTCAAAATTCAAAGAAACATGATCCTGCGCATTAATAAATTGAGCTTTCCGTCCTTTTATTTTCTCCCTGTAAATAAAAAGCATGTAACTCAATAAACTTCTGATAGTAACCTTTAAGTAAAAGGTTATTTTTGCTGATAGCCAAACATTATTACACCGCTTCCCCATGCTTATGTTACATCTCCAAGGGGGTGAACACAAGCAACTTCAGTGGCCCTGGAAAAACACTCTGGTGGAGTGCATGTGAGAGGAGAAGTGGGATCACATTCCTCCGGCCCATTGATTTCTGATCTTTTGACATTATTTAGCTGCTTCCTATTTTCTCGGCTGTCTGTTTTTTCCACGTCGTGAAAGACAGCGATGTCCAAACAAGCGACGGTTGGGATATCTACTATCTGTCAAAGGCCTGGGCTCTTCCCGGCACTGCAACAGTGGAGAGTACTGACACAGTACCGAGAATCGCCGGGATGAAAATATCACTCTTTATAATGGGGCCTAATCAGATTTCGGATGCCATTTGCCTTCTAGCAAACGCTGGATGGGTGTCGTGGAGCTGCGGCGGTGTAACCTATACACGTCCCGTGCCCGTCTGTGCTCCCCGTCCGTCTGCCCCGCGGAGTGGAGTATTAAGAAGGTTACATTTATCAAATGACTGATCACCAAAGGGGATCAGTGAGAAGATCTTTCAAAGGGAGTACTGAAAGAGTATTCCGACCTCTGACTCGGAAAGAAAATTGATTATTTTCATAATGCAGAGTTTTTCTTGACAATCAACACTTCAGATTAACAACGGCTTTCCCTCACAAAAATTGTTGTTATTCTACTGACGTGCTGAAACACACAAACACACACATTCACAAAAACAAACCTTACATTAAAAATCTTCAAATGTCATTAACCCATTAAATAATTCATTTTAGTAATGAGTACTGAAGAAGCATCTGATTTTGGTCAGACCACCTAACTAGGCTAATAAAAATAATCAAAATGGTGACAGTAATGTCCTCCAGTCTGACACTAATGGACTTTCAATGAGGTAGAAAAACTAAACGGGGGCTGAGGGACCAAGGAACGCCTTTCTCTGCAGTCCCGAAGAGGTTCAGCCGGGTCTGTGAGGGCAGTGACCCCTGGTCTAATTCAGCTAACCTACTAAACCAACACAATGTGAGCTGGACGACTGCAGTTGTGGTCTATAAGACAGCTGATCATAAAAATATACATTTTACACATTATTGCAATGGGAATGTTCATGTGCCGAAACACAGAAGGCAAGTGACTTCATAGGGATGTGCCACAAATTAATACAATCATCCATTCTCCTGTGAACGAAGCATTTAGCCACAGCACAAGATGTGCGTTCTAAATAACATCCTGTCCTGGCATCCTATTCTCATTTAGTGATTACTCATCCCTTGGCTAATTTAACCTTAAAAAAAAAAAAAGGTCTGCTTCCTTCTACCATTACTTTTCTAATAACTAATTTTTTAGTTAATTTTAGCACAGCCATGTCACTTTAGTACTACCCTTTGCATCTACCTTTCCAATTACTTTTAGAGTTTGGGATTTACAAATTTGCTTTCATGTCCTATGTTGGCAGATAAGTCTTCAGCTCCTGGCCATGAAAGCAGCTTTTTAATGAGCTGCGCTGAGGTTAATTGGTTCGCTAAGATCCCCAAGTCATGTGTCTCAATATGAAATTAAGCCATTTCCTGGAGTTTCTCTGACTTATTTAATTAAAAACACTTCAGCCCAATTTTCATTTCCCACAGTATACAGAGTACGCTGCGGTACGCTTGGATTGGGACCTCTCACAGTTTTTTTTTTTCTCTTTCCTTTTGAATATGCATTTGTTCGTCAAGGACAATTAATTTGGAGTGTGCAGCATGTACGATTAGCATGAGGGTATTCTCCCTGCCACTATAATGTTATTCTACATTGTTATTTGTTATTTACAGCAGGACTAGAAGTCATTTTTTTAAATGACATATTTTGTATCAATTTTGTTTCCTTTTTCCCAACACATACCTACACAAATTCAGTGGAGCAACGATGCAACAGCGATGACAATTTAACAGCTAAATATGACTGGCAAATGTTAATGAGGCTATACTCTACAGCACATTAATTGACAGTAAATAAATAAAAAATCTGTAAAAAAATTTGTAAAAACAAATGTAAGATTAAAAACGTGTTTTAACGATCAGAGCAAATTTTTTTTTTTTTTAGAATTAAGCAGTGTCATAAACAGCCTTCCAATGCTTGGAAATCAAGCCAACAAAAATCATATAAGCCTTCTTCAACAAAAACTGACATTATTATTATTTTTATTAAATATAATTATATAAAAAGTATAATAATTATAATAACAATAATATTAAAAATAATAATTCCACCAAATCATAATAATCCTTCTTCTAGAAAAGCCTTAAAGATGTTAGCCTATAACAACAAAAACAATAATAATAATAATAGTTATTATTATTATATAAAAAATTATATTGTTATATATTTTCAATAAAGAACTAAAATAATTAGTTTGATTTCAAAATTAAACTAAACAAAATTAAACCATTTCAAAATTATTATTATTATTATTATTAATAACAATAATAATATTCTGAGGAATTATTATTTTTGGAAGGGTCCATAATTAAAAAAAAAAAAATCTGCACCAAGACCCATCGCATTCTTGTTACGCCATCAGTATTATTCACTTATTATTAGGAGAGACATGAGGTGAATCTGCCCGTCTATGAGTCCCCGTAATTAACAGTAGGGTGAAAGTGTTAAGGTTAGCCTCTCGCTGATACGGTTCAATCCTCCTGACAGAGTAATTACGGGGCTGCTCAATAGCCAACCATTTCACTAAAAACTAATTCAATCCATCTTCATTTCCTCAGCTCCGCCCCTCTGATTGATGGATAGTCATCATTAGTGGGTGACAAAACACTGAGTTGAGTGTGCAGAAGGAAATGTGATAATTCCTGAGCCACTGGAGGATGCGGTCACACACATACACACACACACACACACACACACACACCTGCCCAGCTCATATATTACAGCTAGAGTCTGGACTAGGAGGCGGAACAGAGGGAGAGTTATGGGTCACTGACCGTGGAGCAACCTGGGAGAGAACACACACACGCAAATAGAGCTGTGTGCCCAGTCATAAACGCACACAGTGCATCTTCACAGAAGACTCCTCACACACACACGCCAGCACTCTCCTCCAGACCTTTTTATAGCTGCGTAGACCGTTTAAAACAAGAAGACACCCCCTCATACACACACACACACACACACTCTGAGCAGTCTCATATACATCGCTTTCAAACACTAACCACAAACCACTGATTAACGGAGACTTGTCTGCTTCACTATATTTTAAGTCTATGGCTATATTCTGACCCAGCCGGGTCATATATCTTAATTATGTGTTTGCACGGGAAGGCACGGGACCCAGTGCTGCTGTACGAGGCCTTAAATGAGAGCCTTGCAAACTTCACGGTTTGTGTTTGCCGACAGTATTTGAGATTACACACATCGCTCTGAGCTTCAAGAAAGTTATTTCTGTACCGCCACTGTCACCATATGAAATTGCATTCAACGTGTAACAGAGTTCCTGAACCAGTCAGCCATTGGCTGGACAAACAGGTAGTCCCACCCTCAAACTCACACCATTGAATGAGCCAATGTAGGGATCGTTTACCAAAAAATGAAAACCATTTACTCACTCTCATGCCATTCCAAACCTGCATGATGTTCTCTCAAACACAAAAGAAGATATTTTGAAAAATGTCTCAGCACTTTTTTGCGCGTGCAATGAAATTAAATGGGGTCCAATGCTGATTTGGACTGCTTTGACTTTCATTGGAAGAAGAAAAACAGTTTTGAAAATATCTTTTGTGAAAGAACATCATACAGGTTTGAAACGACATACATTTGTGCAATATATCCCTTAACCACAATGGCCAACATAGTCTCAACAGCCCATCTCAGGCGACTCCTAATTATCTCCATCTCAAAGAAATGAATATGCATTTCATATGGGCAGATGGAGTCTTTGTCCATGCGTAAATGTGGGAAATCTTGATAACAGACGGCGAACACTCGGCAGCGGCACGTTGTCGGCGGGGTGCGATTGCCGTGCGGCACGGCCGATCGAACAGCTAAAGGAACATGGCACTCTCACAGTGATTATCCCACTCTCCTCTGGCTCCCGGTTTCGGGGTCAGCGGTGCTACTGAAACACGGCTGGCCTTGCCATTTCAATGATTGAATTTGGTCTGGATCCCTCAATCGATTGTGTGCAGTGACCCCCGAGAGCCCCCCACAAGAATGGCCCGCCACACCTCACGCATGGCCCACAAGAGAGCATCTGTACGCAAACACACAAAAACGCTCACAGATACAAACACACTGCTGAGTTCAATTACAGACTCATATACACTCAAGTCAATAACTAAAAGAACTGTGATGGGAAGGTGCTAACTAAAAATAGTGATGCTACCAACTTCTGCAATTTAGAGTTTGTAACAAAAGCCAAGTGGTTTTCAAAATAGTGGAGATTTTCCAGTAACAAGCTACTTTTGGAAACAATTAGTGGTAGACCAAAAACCAGGTAGGTCTGATTCATTTAAGATAATTGTTTTGTTCAAATAGTTGATCTAAATAGGTCAATTACCAAAAAATAAAAATAAAATGAACAAGTTTGGGTCCTGATTGATATATATATATATATATATATATATATATATATATATATATATATATATATATATATATATATATATATATATATATATATATATATATATATATATATATATATATATACACACACACACACAATTGCTTAACAATATAATATTAAATAATATATATAAATATATATAAAGAAGTAGGTAACTTGTAGCACATCTAGCTTTTTTTTTTTTTTTAAAGTAGTTTAACTAAAGTTTAACTACTAGCTTCAAGTTTCAAAGTTGATTCTCCAACACTGCTTGGGACTATAGTCTTAAGATCGACAAGTATTTCAGCACCTGGCACAGCACACATCATCAACACCCTCCTTAAATGTTCCTGGCAGGCGTTATTTAACCGCAGAGGGCTGAACCGGGTTCACCGGTGGGTGATTTCTCGCTGGTTGACACACCAGCAGAGCGAGTACATGTGAAAGTAAATGTGTGAATCATTTTTAGACCTGTGTGCTCTTGTTCTCCTGGCTGACTGCGAAGGAAGAATATAATCCTCGTCCTCTAGTAGCAGTGGCACATGGCAAGTCTAAACTCATTGAGTGCCACAAACAAACATTCTCTGGGCTCATGCTACACATTACACACGCATACACGCACATGGCAAGATGGCGGAACACTGTGGCAAATGCAGCGTGCCGGCCTCCAGACCCTGCAGTTTGTTTAGTAACACTTGAGCTTATGACGCCCGAAGGGTGCAATTAAGTCCAATTACAGTCTGTGGTTTTTATTAAGAGCTACAAGCTGGCCAGGCTGCGGGGCCAGTGAGCCGAGCACACACACGCACAGACGTCGACTTCAGCACTGCTAAATCAAACCAATTCAGACACAATAAAAGGAATAAATTATGACTTACTCCATAAGTACAATAAAGGTAATAGAAGGAGATCCCTACATATTGTACAATAACCAGAAAAATGAATAAATGACAAATGGGAGATGAATGGCATGCAGAATTATCAGAAAGGAAAAGATCATGAGTAATAATAAGTAAAAAATATATATATATATTTCAATGTATTGCGATATTTTAAGAAAGTAAAATATTGTAAGCTACAAGTTTTAAATAACTAACAAACAAATAATTCTATAAAAATGTATTCTATAAAACTATAATATCCATATTATATATATATATATATATACACACACTGTATATATAGTAATTATAATTCAATATATATATATATATATATATATAGTAATAATTCAATATATTATATATATATATATATATATATTTAGTTAGATAGATAGATAAATAGATAGATAGATAGTGGCATACTTTTTCATTTAAAAATGTAAAATAATAATTGAGCTATTATTGAGATACCATGACTGCCCATCATTCTTATGTGAGAGGCCCTCTTGATACCCCGACCCTCTGAAATTGGGGACAGGTCAAGGGGTCAGATGACCTCACAGACCCCAGCGATGTCACCAGGGTAAGCCTGAGATCCCCATACAAAGGGACGGAACGAATGAAAGGGAAGCGAATGGAAAAGTTAGAGGTCACTGCACGCAGGGCTTTACTTGTGCGATGTGAGATAAGTACTCTGAACTCTCCCTTCGGCTAGATACCGCAGGGCACAAGACCCTTTCAGTACTGAATACATAAATCTGATCAATATCGCGACCAAAAAAACAGCTCAACCCCTCAATTCAACTTCGCCAATAAAGAGAGAGCGAAATAAACTGAAGGAAACACCCAAAATACCAATAGCGCGGCCCGGCCTTTTGATGAAAATGGCAGGGGCAGATGTCACAAAGCATTCTGGGGTTTTGGTCACGTGACCTTGCGCTGGGGATACTTGGGCTCATGACAAGTGAGCTACAGCTGTGACGGAACAAACAACAAGCACATCCTTCAGCATTCATCAGCGCATCAAAAACCAGCCCTGTATCAATCTGTCGTTCGCAGGGAGCGGTGAGAGAGCGAAGCATTTTCCTCTTTGTGTTCCTGTTATTGGGCTGTTAGCTGATCGCTATCATCCTCCTCTTCTCCGCACTGCGCTTGGACACGTTTCAAAAAGACGGGCGTCTTTTTTTCCCCTTTTCTGTAAGGAAACCGTCTCCTTAATGGCTTTCAAAACAGGAAGCACAACAATTAAAGTGAAAAGTGAGAATGCTCGCTGCAGACATCTTTTCCCTTTTCCAGTGCGACAGCGTGCATCGCGCTCTCTGGCGTATACACACACACTCACACAAACACACAAGCATACACAGTTACACTGACACACTGACCTTCAGACATTCATTCAGTCTCTCTAATGTAAAGTCTGTGTGTTACAAAAATAACTAATTCGCCCTTAGTGGTAAAATCAGTTAGCTCATGCAAAAACGCAAATAGTCATCTACTCACCCTCACATTTTCCCCCATAGAATACAAAAGGTATTATCTAAAAAAAGCTTCCAGACTGCTCTTTTCCTCGCAAATAAAAGTTAAAGGGGACTAAAGCTATTAAAAAAAGTAGCTTGTACAACTTGTTCAGTGTATGCCTGGACATTCTGCTGGATGACAGTTTTTCTTTGCTTGGATAAATAGATCATGATCAGGAATCCTTGGATTCATATATATATACAGAATTTACTGTAAATTGATCAATTTTACAAATATCATTGACAAATAATGGACTTGCGGCTTAGAAAATCAGTGTAAATAAAAAAATAATTATTTGCACTACCACTGAAAACATTTTTTTAATGTTTATGAAAAAAGTCTCTTATGCTCACCAAGGCAGCATTTATTTAATCAAAAATACAGTAATAATGTGAAATATTATTACAGTTTTCTATTTTAATATATTTTCAAATGCAATACGTTTCTGTAATGGCAAACTCTTCAGTGTCACATAATACTTCAGATATCAATATGCTGACTTGGTGCTCAAGAAATATTTCTTGTTATTATCAATATTGACAGCTGTTCTGCTTATAAACAGTATACTTTGATAAATAGAAGGCTTAAAAGAACAGCATTCATTTGAAATGAAAATCTTAAGTAACATCATTAATGTTTTTCCTGCCACTTATAATCAATTTAATGCATACTTGCTGAATTTATTAAGAAAAAAAGGCCAAACTTTTTTACTGTATCCTGTCCTTCATTTAAGATTAAGTTTTTAAGCTTCATTACAACACAAAGTCAGCGTCTAACTTCCTCTGGCTTTAACACAGCCATCCTTATAGCAGATCCCTGACCCAAACCTCTGAAACCGCAACCCATCCGAGACCTTCAACATGCCACAAGAAGTGCTTTCAGTTCAGCGGCACAAAAAGCTCAGAGAGACAGCTACACGCACTTCCTCACAGCTGGATAAAACAAATCTTAACAGCACAACTACACCTCACCAAAGAGCTTCGTTTTTTCTCTACACCCTCAAACGTATTGTGTTGTCTCTAGGTACTAGGAACCTATCTATCATTTCAGTCTAAAAACAGAATCTGCATCACCCTCTTCAGTGTGAGTGAGAACCCCCCCCCATCCCACCGAATTGATTTCTCCCAGTCGAGGCCTTTCCCAGTGCGGACCGCATCCGCAACAGTGTCATCTTTACCGCCAGTCCTCTTTTAACTGGCTTTTACTCTAGTGGCGGAATGTACAAACGATAAAGGCGGAGGGGAAGAAAGAAACAGAAAAACTGATACATGCGCTCCAAAGTTTCGTCTATTGATTTCTTTTTGATGCACAGCCGAAAAAAAAGGGAAGGAGTTCAAAGCTGAGGAGATCTTTTTTTGATCACCACTAGAATAGCTGTGTTGGTAGTCGGCATGGAAGCAGCGGTGCTAGACGGAAAGTGTCGGTGCGGATTCCTTTGTTCTGGCCGAAGCCCCATTGCAAGGACCCTGACCTGGTGCTGCCAACATGGTCTTTAGCAAGACGCAACATTAACGCATGCTGAGGGGTAATCTTAAAATTCAGAGCAGTCCGTTCATATGTCGCCCTGCTGGACACAAAGAGAATACGTTTGGCTACTGCACTGTGGTTAACTGCAGACAACTGCTTACTGCCACATAAGGAGATATTCAGAAACTAAAGAGAAGTGAGCATTTAGGAATTAGTCAATATAAAAATAAAAAAACACTTTATAAAAAATTTCATTCCATTCATCAAAAAATAAAATAAAATAAAATAAACAAATATAATATATATATATATATATATATATATATATATATATATATATATACACACACACACACACACACACATTTTTCAACCAAAAATAAAAAAATTCTTCAGTTCCTTTTACGGTTCTTATTTTTATTTGTAAATTTTGTAAATTTGTATTTTTTTTTTTTTTTTTAATTCTATACTACATTAATGGCTGACATTAAAATCTGTATTATTTTATCAAAGTAGATACAAAAATATAACACCAAAAAACACAATTAACTAAGGAATTTAGGAAATTTAGGAACTGCAAAATTATTTAATATAACAGTATTATTAAAATATTAGTGATTTTAAGAAATAAGTGAGCGTTAGATGACGACAAAGGTAATCTCAATGTAAAAATAGGGCAAGTGAACATGCATTTAAAAAATAATTAAAATGGTACCAATATGCAATCTTAATTATTTATTGCTTCATTAAACATACTAAGAAATGCAACAGAATCAAAGAAACCAGGGTCAATAAGAGGAATTCCTATCCTTAGTCAGGAAGACAGACAGTGGATGCGAGGGGGAATGTAGAGGATGTGGAGTGAGAGAAAAGCAGAGGAGAAAAAAGAATGACAGGTTGATGGAAAAGGGCAGAGGACAGAAGCAGAGAGAAGAGGAAGAGGAAGATGGCAGTTTACCCCGTGATGTGTGGGATGGAATCAGCCTGTTAATAATAGATGGCGCTGACCATGTGATAAACGGACAGGTAGAGCGGAGGGAGCTTGAGCACCTACTGCTCCATCAGAAGATGCTGTATGAAGCACGTTCCACTGGATCCTGGCTCTCTGTGATATGCAGCTGTGTCCACTGGGGGCTACAATTAGACCATCAAACCCATTCCAGCCGGGAATCGGCACTCATCTCCAGAGCCTGTCCTCCAAAGAGACGGCCAACTTGTAGATCTGGGGGTGGTAGTCTTTGATGTGCCGTGCATAGAAGAAGCCACTCTTTTTGCTCATATTAATGGCGAGGAGATATAACAATTAAAGGAGAAGGCAGCGGGCAGACAGACAGCCAGCGTGGCTGCACATCCTGAGCTCGAATTAGCATACTGGAAGTCCTCCAACAGGCGTACGAGCGCTGAGCATGGAAGAGGAACACAGTCATAGCTACCGTTTATAAAGGAACACCCAGCGGCGGGCTGGGTTTAATAGGGTAATTAGACGCACCGACAACTAGTTATAGAATTATAGCACAGCCATAATATTTTGAAAAAGCTACGATGTTAAAATGATCTAATGTTTTAGCTTGCGGTGGGCCTCCAGACGTGCGGCCATGTAAGGTGGAGCATAATTCCACTTCCTGGACCAGTGCCATGCTACAGCTAGAAGACAAGAGTTTACTACAGCTGGTCTGGATGAGAGGGGTCCACTAACATCACATTAGCCATGTGGTATCAGTTTGCTTCCTTCTGGACACAAACCATACGATGGCTGACAGAAAACATGTATTTCAGTGCTTGAATGCTAACTGTTTATTGTGCTCTCTGCGTGATCAGTTCATAAAATACATCGCTTTTATATAGCGTAAACTGGTCTTAATTACCAGAGGGATTATTTCTTGGCATCATGCATGTGCATGTCATAAATAATATAGCATCGCGGCGCTATTGCCAAAGAGAGGTTTATGGTAAAGCAGTGGGCTTTTCAATAACCTGCAAACTACAGAGCGCATAAAAACCCACTCAGAGCATTCATCCGTCTGTCTGACACTATGATTCAGGAATGCTCCTCGAAAAACACTCGTAAAACAGCTGTGCTGCTGTAACAGATCTTATGTGGCATCTCAACACAAGGTGGAGACAGCGTAAAAAAGTTCCAATTAAGGTTTTCGTTTACAAAGGGGGAAATAAAATGGAGACGAGCGATAGTCTCCGGGCTTTCCAACAGGTGCAGGGAGAAATGGGATAAAAAGGCATGCGAGGAGCAGCCTCTGTATCTTAAGGATAGTGGTGACATCTCAGCTTTTTCTCTGTTCGCATCAGGGGTAAAGGAGAAGGAAAAAAAATCCGTTGTGTGAAGAAAAATGTCTTGTTACGGAGGAACGGAGCATGTCGTAGATAAGAGTAGGCCGGTGTTCAAAGGGATACAGGCCAGTGAAGCGCTCGCTTCTTTCTCCACGTCGCTGCACTGTCCTTAATGAGCCTCCCAATAAAGCCTCGTCTCCTGTCTGCCGTCCGCGGACGGCACGCCTGTCTCACTTCAATCATGACCTGCCATTTTATTTATTCATTTTATTCCTTATTTTTACTGAACTCAGAAAGTTCACAATACCGATAAACAAATAAAAGCACATAAAATATGTTTAGCTAGTGCTAGCTATTTTTCTGAGGTTTTTATGTGCTTTCTATTAACAGAGACAGCTGAAAGGAGACAGGAAATAATTGGGTGTAAAAGGGCAGGGTGGTATTAGTCATCAAAAAGTGCATCGTCAAAATAATCAAATAAAATAATAAATTCAAAAAATAATTTACATGTATACAAATTTTAATTTGTAAAATAAAGTAAAATAAAATTTGTAAATATATAACAGTAAAATAAATTAAAATAATACAAATTAAATAGAACTGGATTGGAACTTGCATATCCCACATGAGCACCAAGGTTCCAAGGTGTGCTCACCACAACTGTGACATCTAACTAGGGTTACCAATGTATAAAGCTTTAACATAAATGTTTAAAAATTTGCTTTCCTGTGCAAACACAAACATTTTTCCGTTCCATCCCTCTCATTTGTTATTTTTCCATCCCTCCAGCCTCTCTTTAGTCTTGTATCTTGTGGTGAGAGTAGTGACAGACCCAACTGGACATGTCAGGGCTGCCCAGTTAGCTGCCTGTCATAAATTAAGCCTAAATACAACACATCTGTTTTCACCACAGCGCCGTGCAGACGAGCAGAAGTAGACATTCCTCTCATATCTGAAACGAAGCTAAATAAATGATAGAGAGCATGTGCACACCTGCAACAGCGTGCCAGAACAAGACCACTTTAACTCACTAAATCATTCAAAAAAAGGCTGAACTAAAAAGAAACAATAAAAACAAAGAGATTTTTTGACTGAGAAAAACAGTCCCATGTCATTGTTCTCTTTTTAACGCCATAATGGAGACAGAAAACTTGGCTCTGACTGCACTTACTGTGGAGAAACATCAAAAAAACAAAGACGCAAATAAACAGTAAAAAGATGTCTGTAAAGAAACTGCTGAGAGGAGCGAAATCAAATAAATTGGAAGTTCGTCTCACAAAAGGCGAGCTGAAGCACATCTGAAAATGATCTAAAGAGGGAGAGCGAGTGAGAGGACAATGCAAAAACAGTTCCAAAATCAAGATACTGACTGACTTCCAAAAACAAAACAAACAAAAAAAACCCTGTTGCTCTCTCAGTGAGGGCTAAGTAAACGTGATTTCGGCCAGCTTAAGTGCTCCCTAGAAGGCCGTTTTAGGGGCCAACGCACACATACGCACCAAAAGAGGGAAGGTGTTAAACTTTAACTGTCACTGCACATTCAGCCATAACAATAAATTGTTCTTTGGGAATGTCAGTTTCACCCCTCTCCAATTCTTTGGCTCTTTCTTTCTCTCACTTACTTCGACACAGTTCACAGCACACACACACACACACACACACACAGAACTTCTGAATTTCACCACATCGTGTGGCCAAAACCGTCTGGCCATAAAGCAGTCAGCGTTTGCATCTAAAGCACAGGGGGGGGGGGACTTTGTCCAACCTAAACAATGGATTAGCGAAGGAACGTGCTGCAGGACTCTACGTGATTTCACTGGACCCCGACCGACCGCCTCTACCTTCACGTGCTCAGCGGCCAAATTCTACTCGATGGAATTCCCGAACATGAATTCGCGCAACCACACATTTGATGGAAAATGCTATTCATTTTCACTTCAATGAAATTATGCAGTGAATATATCTGAGATTGTGGTGAGCGAGAAGCTTACTAAAACAACCAAGCTGCGTCCAAAAAAAGCTCCTCGTTCTACAGGCCACCCGAGGGACAGAGTCTAAATCACTTCAACTTCCTCTAAAAAGTTCACCTAAAACTTCCTGGAAGCACAACAGCCATGCTCAAAAGAAAATAAAGAGAGTTAATTGGTAAAAACAACAGTAATTATCAAAAAATGGATGGAATGGCGACCAACTGGCCTACGGAAAATGTCTTCAAGTAGGCTATGGACTATGCCTCAGAATAATGCTTAAAAAAAAAAAAAAAAAGATTATGTGAACAGAACAAAGCTTTAGTAAGCACATTCGTTATTCTGTATTTTAAGTAGTGCTGTCAAACGATTAATCGTGATTAATCGCATACAAAATAAAAGTTTTTGTTTGCATAAGATATATGTGTGTTCTGTGTACATTTATTATGTAAATACACACACATACAGTATATATTTTGAAAATATTTGCATGTATTTACATGTCTATATTTATATTCATGTAATTTATATTATAAATAAATATAATTAATATATAAACATAACAGATTTTTCTGAAATATATACACGCATGTGAGTGTGTGTGTATTTACATAATAAATATACACAGTACACAAACATATATTATGTAAACAAAAACTTTTATTTTGGATGTGATTAATCGCGATTAATCGTTTGACAGTACTAATTTTATGTATCACAAAAATACAAAATGTGACTGGAAAGTCAACCTGAAACACTATTTGCTAAATTATTTATTAATTGTATTAATTTATTTTACATTATTTTGCCTATAAATATATTGCATATTTGTCTATATGTAGCATAAGCAAAAAATATTTTGATAAAATGATCATTTAATTAAATAATAAAATATAGCATGGTAAAATACTAGCTTTTACCCAATAGGAATTGAACTGGCCAAGAAAGAGCAGTGGGATAAAAGGAATTAGTGATTTCAGCCAAGACATAACACACAAAAAAAGCAATGTTTAAAGAATTTTCTTAAAAAATAATGCACTTGTTATCTTTAAAACTGGAGTTTGCTTCGTCCTTATCTCTTCCCCCTCCTCTTCCTCTCTCTCCATTCTGAGCTACTTTCCCAAGCTACTCTATAACAGGCCTGTGAAAGGAGGTCACATATCAACTTACCAAGCGTCCCTCTCTGACCATATGACCCCTTCGGTAGTCCACGAGGCCCCATGTCATTCCATCACACTCGCCGTCCCCCCACATTCAGTCTTCCAAACCACCATCTAAAAGCTGCCCCCTCCCCTCGTCTGCCCATATCCCGACACTAATTGGTAAATCTGTTGAACCATAGCACGCCCAACAATGAGACACCTGGAGTTCTGTCAAAACAAGTTTCCCTGTGAAACAGCCTCAAGTGCTAATACAGTACGAGTCCTGGCTAACGCAGTCTCGCTCAATGCCGTGCAGGAATATAATGCATGTGTGGTGGGGGAGGTATCGTAGAAGGTGCGGAGGGGAAGTGTTAATGCCACTTCTATTAGAGTTTAGATTCTCAGAAGTTCGGGAAGGAGGAGCACGATGCTGTCTGGCTCCACTGGAAGCCCACAGGAAGTCCTTGTGGAAGTTTTGGCCCTGACAAAAATCCCAAACATTCTTGCAGTTCTTGTTCGACACCCTCCCCGCCCACCATCCCTTCTGCGCTCTCTCTATTTTAGACGGACCATGAGGAGTGCTCTACATACACTCAAGAGTGCTAACAGGGCAACATGCTGTGGTTTGTGTGAAATCATGTGCAGCTAAGTTTGAAAACCTAACTGAGAACATGGAACCGTATATTTGCTTGCCAGTTAGCTGAAACAACACACACACACACAGAGGCATTAGGGTGATATATGGACAAACACTTACATTTTTCCATTCAAACAAGATCACAAACACACATCTAACTGAGATACACTATTTAAAGAACTCTTGGTGAACCTTGTCAAACAAGTTCTGACAGAAACTCTTTACAAAAACAAAACAGTTCTACCCCCTGTAATTAGTGTCAGATAATAAAACAAATGAAGATTTATTGTTTTGTGATTTTTATAAATTGCCAATAGACCTCTTAACTAGCTTAGCTAGCAACAATCCCTTACACAATGTGGGTTGACCAGCTTTACCAGCCAAGTTCTAACAGCATTAAACCAGTGTGAACTAGCCAAAACCAGACCAAAGGTAATGCTAGTCTACCTGAAGGCTGGATTCAATGAAACATTCTTAATAACTAAATTAAAATTCAAATGTTCTTATATACAGTGGGGAAAAAAATATTTGATCCCCTGCTGATTTTGTACGTTTGCCCACTGACAAAGAAATAATCAGTCTATAATTTTAATGATAGGTTTATTTTAACAATGAGAGACAGAACAACAACAACAAAAAAAAAAAAAATGCATTTCAAAAAAGTTGTAAGTATTCAAATAAGTATTTGAACCCTTCGCAAAACATGACTTAGTACTTGGTGGCAAAACCCTTGTTGGCAATCACAGAGGTCAGATGTTTCTTGTAGTTGGCCACCAGGTTTGCACACATCTCAGGAGGGATTTTGTCCCACTCCTCTGCAGATCCTCTCCAAGTCATTAAGGTTTCAAAGCTGACGTTTGGCAACTCGGACCTTCAGCTCCCTCCACAGATTTTCTATGGGATTAAGATCTGGAGACTGGCTAGGCCACTCCAGGACCTTAATGTGCTTCTTCTTGAGCCACTCCTTTGTTGCCTTCGCTGTGTGTTTTGGGTCATTGTCATGCTGGAATACCCATCCACGACCCGTTTTCAATGCCCTGGCCCTGACGGTACATGGCCCCGTCCATCGTCCCTTTGATGCGGTGCAGTTGTTCTGTCCCCTTAGCAGAAAAACACTCCCAAAGCATAATGTTTCCACCTCCATGTTTGACGGTGGGGATGGTGTTCTTGGGGTCATAGGCAGCATTCCTCCTCCAAAAAACACAGCGAGTTGAGTTGATGCCAAAGAGCTGGATTTCGGTCTCATCTGACCACAACACTTTCACCCAGTTCTCCTCTGAATCATTGGCAAACTTCAGACGGGCTGTACATGTGCTTTCTTGAGCAGGGGGCCTTGGGCGCTGCAGGATTTCAGTCCTTCAGGGCGTAGTGTGTTACCAATTGTTTTCTTGGTGACTATGGTCCCAGCTGCCTTGAGATAATTGACAAGATCCTACCGTGTAGTTCTGGGCTGACTGCTCACCGTTCTCATGATCATTGAAACTCCATGAGGTGAGATCTTGCATGGAGCTCCAGGCCGAGGGAGATTGACAGTTATTTTGTGTTTCTTCCATTTGCGAATAATCGCACCAACTGTTGTCACCTTCTCACCAAGCTGCTTGGCGATGGTCTTGTAGTCCATTCCAGCCTTGTGTAGGTCTACAATCTTGTCCCTGACATCCTTGGACAGCTCTTTGGTCTTGGCCATGGTGGAGAGTTTGGAATCTGATTGATCGATGGCTTCTGTGGACAGGTGTCTTTTATACAGGTAACAAACTGAGATTAGGAGAACTCCCTTTAAGAGACTGCTCCTAATCTCAGCTCCTTACCTGTATAAAAGAAACCTGGGAGCCAGAAATCTTGCTGACTGATAGGGGATCAAATACTTATTTGACCCATTAAAATGCAAATCAATTTATAACTTTTTTGAAATGCGTTTTTATGCATTTGTTTTGTTGTTATTCTGTTTCTCACTGTTCAAATACACCTACCATTAAAATTATAGACTGATCATTTCTTTGTCAGTGGGCAAACATACAAAATCAGCAGGGGATCAAATAATTTTTCCCCACTGTGTATATATATATATATATATATATATATATATAAAATTCAAATATTATTTAATGTTCTTATATATATATATATATATATATATATATATATATATATATATATTAGGGCTGGGCAAGTTAACACGTTTTTATCGCGTTAACGCATTAATTAATTAACGCCGACAATTATTTTATCGCGCATTAACGCAGTTTTTATTATTATTATCAATATTTTTGAAAGTCCATTGCTCACTGGCTCTGAATTCACATACAGACAAACCATGGGTCACAGGAGGGGTGGGATGTTGATCAGTACTAGCTTGGGATGGGTGTCATCACGCGTCGCAACCAATGAGAGCATTTAGAGTGAGCCTAAGACTGCAGCAGCGCTCACATGTACGCTCCCGATGAAATTATTTAGGCTAAGCGTCAACATTCACAAACCACTGTTCACTGTTATTTTTAACAGAAAAGAATGTAACGTGCTAGTAATCACGACTTCATAAGTGGGAAATAGGAAGTTTCCGATAGCACATGAAGACATCAGAGAAGCACTCTCTGTCAGCACAGTGGAGTGCATCGTTTTGTTAACTTTGCGGTTTATTATTTTGAGTCGTTTGGGACACAGTAATACACGGCAACCACACAATATATTGCTGTACAGATCTATCACTTTTGCCGTTCATGCAATCGTGCTGCACATATCAGAAGTTCCACGCTCGGGTGTGGTTAACGCTCACACTACATGCGTACAGCGCCCCAGCCCAACTGAACCGCGCTCTGGCTCGAGTGCGGCACAGAGCGCTCACACTAGTCAAACGAACCGGGCTTTTGGGGGTCAAATGCACTCGGGCACGGTTAAGATTGCCTAGTGTGAGTACACCCTTATTCTCCTGCATCCCACACACGAGTCTCTACCTGCCCGCTGCCGCACTTGCCCATCAAGTGTTGTCCCGCGCCGCACTCTGCTGTGTTGGGTCCCACGATAGTGCAGGTCTCTACTCGGAAGGAGCCTGTTATTGTCATGATCGAGCCTCTGGACTCTGAGCAACTTGTTTTTCTATAACAAACTATAAAATATTTTCTATAGAATCTAGTGCTGTCAAACGATTAATCGCAATTAATCGTATCCAAAAAAAAAGTTTTTGTTTATGTAATATATGTGTGAGTGTTCTGTATATTTATTATGTATATATAAATACACACACATACAGTATGTTTTGAAAATATTTACATGTATATATATTTATAGAATTTATAAATATATTTAAAATACAAATATAACATTTTTCTTAAATATATACATGCATGTGTATTTATATATACATAATAAATATACACAGTACACACACACATATTATGTAAACAAAAACTTTTATTTTGAATGCGATTAATCGTGATTAATCGTTTGACAGCACTAATAAAAACGTTAATACCCTGGCAGTGGCAAATAGCTTTGGTCTTATATTTAATTTGATTACATTAATGTTTAAGTTGAGATTTACAAGAAATATTTTAACTGCTGCTATGTAAAAGGAATACTGCTGTAAAAAAGCACCTTATTTGTTTAAAGTGTTTGCAAACCAAATGTTATTGCACTTTTGTTCTTATAGCAGTACTTTCAAATGAAAAAAGTGCGCAATACACTTTTGAATTCGTTATTGAATTTTGTGCATAACAATGTGATTAATCGCAGAAAATCATGCGATTAATCACGATTAAAAACCATTAATCGTTGTCCAGCACTAATATATATATACTTATTAAAATAAAATAAATGAGAATTTAAGATATGTTCAAGAACTGCACTTATTTTATCCAAAAATCTTAGTATAGGAGCAATAATTCTGCCTAGATGTATACTATGTTTTGTTAAAACTCTTGCAAGATTTGATTTGGCTTAAGATTAGCTTTAGGAATTACTGCTGGACTCCAATTTAAATCTCACAAGACTTTTCACAGAATGAAGGTTACCATCTCGAAATGACCTACATGACCCTGAGGGACAGGACAAAAATAAGACAAGCACATCCCACAATGCCACAGCTTTCTCTATAGACCTAAACACAAGGAGATGAGCTAAACAATCGCTCGCCCCACTGATCCTTGCACCGCTGCTGAGTTTTGGCAGGCCAAGGCTACCCATCGTGCCCCCCTTTCGAATTCCACACACTGTTTGTGTCCATCAAGGAGGGCAGAGGCGCAATTGAGACACTCAGCGGCAGTGGCCCCATGTTGCGTCACTCCGCGCCACATCAAAACTGAAGAGCGGTGCCAGACTCGTTCGCCGTTCTCCTTCTCTCTCCCTCTGCCTCATGTCGGACAATTAGAAAAAGGCCTCGTATCATCCAAACATCCTTAACCTCGACCCACGCAAACCAAGTCACGCAGACATTTACACACACATGGGTGCGCGTGTGCACACAAAAACACAAACCACTCCACCTCCTAACTTCTCGCTGGCAAACGTTCAACCCCAGATGCTACAAATGAAAAGCATCCTCTTCACGCCAGCTGCTTCAGAGAAAAGGAAAAGAAATCAGAGAGAAATAATCGCCACCATTCCGGAAGATGCAGGAAAATAATTAACAAGGCTGAAACGGGGCCTGCGAGCAGACAAAGATGAAGCTCAAGAGGCATTTCGGGCTGCCAGGAATCCAGAGATGCTGAATTTTGCACCGCTGGAGTGGCGCTGATGCTTTCCTGTTACACGCAAACACTGTATATCGTAACAGGGATCCTGCTACAGACAAAAAGCATCGTGTCAAAGGACAGCAACAGTTTACAATTACCACACAAACTAAAGCACAAGAGCCAAGTCTGCTCATGAGAGTGTGTGAGTGTGTGTGTGTGTGTGTGTACAAATGCAAAGCAGACTCAACCCCATTTTATATAAAAGAGCAAGAACACAGCAACAAACAATATCAAATACAGCAGAACATTGCACTGTTATCAAAATAAAAAATAGTTTTTGACATCTCTCATTGTAATGATTATAATATTCTCTATTCTCTACCCTGTTGGAAAACCCAGCTCAAGCTGGAAAACTGAAACAAGGTTGCTGGTTTCTAGCTGGTCAAATCTCTTCCAAGCTGGTCATTAGCTAGTTACCCAGCCACGACGTTCCAAAATCCAACTTGACCACCTTTAGCTGGTTACTTAAGATGGTCTACCAACTAATGACCAGCTCGGACAGGAAATAACCAGCTATAAAATCAGCTACCAGCTGAAACCGGATTTTCCAGCAGGTAATTCATTTAAACAATCAATAAGCCAGCTGCAAGAAACTTGGAATTCAGGATTCTCACCAACTGTAATTGGTGAAGACTCAGATCAGTCTGTCCGGGGAATTCCAAGCAGAAGGGCCCCTGCAAGGCAAAGACGGACGTCCCGTGTCACAAATTGAGAACATGGTACACTCATCACTCAACCAGGGCATGAAGGCAAAAGGCATGACTTTTAAAACCACAAAAATGTCTAGCTGTGTGTGCCACCCCTCTCCTTCCCTGTCTGTTTCCTCTCTGACTGCAGTGTCAGGCCGCTGCCAGGTACAAGCCCAAACATATTTCGCATACAACATACAACACACGCAGAATACGCAAGTGCATGTTTATTTACTGTGATTTGAGGTTGTGATATTGTTAGCATGTTGGCAGTGTGTCTACATCAACTGAACTGACTGACAAAAAGAGTACTGATGTGGCTTTAGGCATTGAGGCTTTGTACACCACGTTCCTGTTGCACCATGTCATCCGAGAAAAAAAGACTAGCAATGGCTTAAATTTTCACAAATCTATTATTCAGTCTTAATGGCATTCTCAATCGCCCTGCAAATCCTTCCAAAATTATTCTAACATGCCGATTTTTTTCTCATGAAACATTTTTTACTATTGAAAACAGAAAACTGTGATACATTTTTTTCAGAATTGTTTGACGAATAAAACTTTAGAAAAAATGGAAATTTACTTTAAAAATAAGCGTTTTGTAATATTATAGTCTTTATGCTCATTTTTGATACATTTAATGCATCCTTGCTAAATAAAAATACTAATTCCTTAAAAGATTTAAAAATCTCACTGACCCCAAACATTTGCATGGCATTGCATCTCAAACGTTCCTCCTGAAATACCTTAAGACAACAGAAACAAATTATGTATGCACAATATGTCATATTATAGTGCACAACATGCTAATATTATTGAATTTGCTAACACTGTTAAATGTAATCTTTTAAAAAATCTCAAAATTAATATTCATTATATCATATTTTTGGGATGCATAATTCCATTGTAACATTTAGAGTTATCATTAATTTATTTAGATAAAATTCAATTGGCCTCTTAGCTGCCATACCATAAAATATTTACTGAAAAGAAAAGAATTTAAATAAATATTTAATATAAAAATGAGAAGACTTCTGAAACTCTAAAGGAGACTAAAGGGAAAATCTGGATTCAAATCTGAGAACGAATATGAGGAGATTTAAAGTGGCCATTTATCTCACTGCTGCTCAAAGAGATCTACATTGCCCTACAAATGGTCCTGTTAATGGGAAAACACACAAGAGGTGTGAGCGTCCTGCACTCACAAGGTTGCATAACAATATAAACGGCTGAAGGGCTGATGACCTTGACACCAGGTCCCTCGTAAAAGAGTGTGTTGACATTCCTTGAGTTTGGTTAAGGAAATGCTCCAGGGAGGCCTCTCATGCACTACACAAGAGCACACGCTGAGATGTTCTCCAAGCTTTGGCCAAAGGTCTCAGGACAAGTGACACCTCCTTGTTTCACATGGTCCTGTCAGAAGCGGCACAACTCCGGTTACAGTTACATACAACAGGCCGTGGTTACATCACTATGCACCAAACAGCACCAAAAAAGACGGGAAGGAAAAGGCGGAGGCCCTATGGAGAATGAGGGAGCGAGAAAAGTGAGAAACAGTTAGTAGAAAGGGAAGGAGAGAAGAAAAAGACAGTTGGTTCAGTGTCTTGTGGCTGCTGTGACACTGGGGTCCTCATTAACAGCGAGGGGGCTGGGGTTTCCCAGCATGCCTCTGGCCCTCCCAGCCATTGTCAAGCCAGTCCAGGTGCACCACCATTCAGTCCGAAAAAAAGGCAGCAAATTACCCAGCAAAAACTACAGGCCCTGTGCTAGCTTGAGACGCTACTCCTACTCAGCTGGAGTCTGGGAAAATGCCCTGCATGCTTTATCTGTGTGATTCATTTAGTTCACTCTTTATTTTTAACATTAATATCAATACTCAACTTTAAGAACAGTTTGAAATCCAGCTCCCAGACAGACTCGTGTTGTGACAGCAAACAGCAATCATGCCCTCATCGTACAGCAGTTCAGGTGGGAGGTCCCGTTCTGTTAAAACGCAACACATTCCATCACTTCCTAAATACTAATTACCATACAGGAACAGACCAGGACTCCTCCAGCTATTCTTCCAAACTCCACCCCTTCTATTCTTCCTCCTCTCCCTACGTTCTCACTGTTCCCGCATTTTCCTGCTGTTGGTTCACTTGCACATAGTGCTTGCACGCATATGCACACTGCTGTGGGGCCTCGTGGGGAAATAGTTAACACTCCAGCCGTCCCCTGCTGCCTGTGAAAGCCCAGAAAACAATGGAGACATTGTCCAGTCTCAACGAGACTCGGAGCAAGAGGACAATGTGTGTGTAAGAGAGTGTGTATTAGACAGTGTGTAGTGCGCTTGCATGAAGTTGTGTGTGTGAGTGTATCTTTTTGCCTCAGCATTATTTTAGAGAGCAGCATTAAAATACAAACAATGAAACCAACGAAATTTTAGTTCAAGGATTTTTTTTTTTTATAAAATGAGTTGGATAAAATAATTTCCAACACACATGCAGCATTCACTATCAATTTAGCACGTCACCTGACCTGCAAAATGTCTGCACTAGCTTTAACCCGGATATGGTTACCACCAGGGCTCTGAACCAGTTCAAGGAACGAAAACGAAAACCGGAAACGAACGAAATTTTGACTGGAACAGAACCGGAAACAGAAACAAAATCAAATTTTATAGTTCCGAGCAGTATCGAAAATTTGAAATGGCCATTAACGTTATTTTATCGTTCCATATAATATTTGAAATTTGCTGTCAACCAATCAGGAATTCAAATAGTACGGCCTATGCAAATGTGACGCTGATGCATCCAGCGAGTGAAATGCCCGCACGCTCAGCTGTGAACTCTTCATAGGTAAGTCGCAATGGCAATGCACCAGCGTTAAGAGTTTATCCGAGGATAGTGTAAGATGGATTCAACAGATCTTACGCACCTGCAGCGAAAAAAAAATGCGACATTGCAGCCAGTTCATTATCAAAATAAAATACAGTTAAAGAAACGTATAAAAAGTTACAGTGCTCCGTTGTCCAATCTGTTGCGTTCAGCGTGACCACCGCCTCAGTGTGCTGATAGCCGATGTGAAGGATGATGTTTTGCGTCGATGAAAGTACAAAGACTATAATAAATAATATTTTAGCATCCAGATACGTCGCGAATATGCAAACATTTGGATTCAAGGTAGGCATCGAGGTAGGCATCAGTTTTACCTCTAATTTGTTTTTGGATTGACGTTTTTATAGCCTAGCCTAGGCTATATCCTTAAGTTTAGAGGATTTGTTGTGGAGAGAAACTAATAACTGCGTTTATAATGTTTGCAAACATTTTGATTTACCGGCATTTTAGCCTACATTATTTCTGAATGTAATGCGACACGGCTTAGCCTGTTTTTTTTTTTTTTTTTCCTCAAAACGCAATTTTATACAAGTAGCGTTTTTTTTTTTTTTTTAACAATGCAGCAAACATTTTTAAATATCTTTAAAAATACTTTAATGTCTTTAAAGCATTAACATATTTTTTTCTTTTGTTTAGTATTTAGGCAAATCTAGAAAAGATGATGCTGGCTGTAACTAAGCGCAGCAGGTTAAGATACCATCTCTTCCTGTTTTTTTCTTTCTTTTTCTTTTTGTGTAAATAAAACACTGTACTTTATTATTATTATTAGGATATTATTATTATTATTATTATTATTTTTATAGGCAAAGACAATTTTAAAAAACAACATTATTAACCGTTATTTTTTCTACTCGAACCGGTTTTAGAACGGTAATAATACAGAGGAACGTAGGAACAGAAACATTAAAGTGGAGTGAACCGATTGACTTTTTTTTTTCTGTTTTCAAGCCCTGGTTACCACAGAGTGCAGACTCAAGTCAACTAGTACGATGAGTCTGGGAAAATAATAATTATTTTATTATTATTATTTTATTTATTGATTTATTTATTTAGTTTATTGTGAAGTGTCCTTGAGCTCTGGAAAGGCGCTATATAAATAAAATTTATTATTATTATTATTATTATTATTTTCCACTTTCTGTCTGTGAATAAATCAGCACTTATTAATTTAGGAGTTAGTTAAACATCTGGCTATACCAGTCTAGTATATGGCCTACACCAAGAAACGCTACACAGGGAAACACTGACAGACAGCTGTGCATACAAGTCGAGAAAGAGAACGAAAACTGGAAACCGATCCCGGAACGAATGGCCAATGTGTCACAGATGTGGGGAAGTCTATCGTTCCGTTGTTTCCAACTCCTTCCCACTGGAATTGCAATCGCATGATCCCTGCTCATACCGTCCTTGAGTTCATGCTCTGTCCAATGCCAAATACACAGCACATGTGTTTTGCAGTCTACCTGTCTGAATTGTCATGTCTATATTACAGTCTATATGAAGAATGGGCTTTACAAATCACATTAAAAGCTAGTGGAGATGGCAGTGGGACAAACGGCTTGCGGGACTTAGTTTGCAGTGATGTGTTCTTTATGACTTGTGAACAGGTAGTAAATGCATGCTGACTGTGTGGGACTAACAGGCTTTGAAAAGCCTGCGGGGCTCTTGAGTACTTCAAACATCCTGGCACTGCCTTCTATGGGCGTGGACAGAAACGAGAGGGTTACTTCCTGTGCTCTATTCATAGAGCAGCATGAAGTAGCACCTCTATGGCCACATGTGACTGTAACAAAAAAATATTGTGTGGAGTGTTCCTATGACTACGGTCACACATTTAGTGCTTATGACTGACAACATACTTACTAACTAGCGGTTGAATTCCACCTAAAAACTTTTTAACCGATTCATTTTTCATTATGTGATTTTTTAAAACAACTTTTAATTTAAAACAATATGTAATATAATACATTTAATACTTTTTAAATGAATATTTTAAAGAAAACGGGCATCCATACACAGGAGCCGCTTGAATACTTTCTATATGAATAAATACTGTCAAGCCCTTTTTCTATTCTCGTGACAGCCATAAAAATTTTAAAGAGTCACTTAGGTTATAAAATGCAATTTATAACAGAGCTGTGTATGAAAATAACCATATATAGTACTCTAAAATAGGACTGACAACGGTATTCTGATGCTGTGTGAAGGCAGCTTATGTCAGACATCATCCTCATGTGTGCTACTTCATTCTCTTTTAGCTGTATATACACTTTTTAGACAATTTTGTTGTCTCTCTCTGTGTCTCGTTCATCGTCTCACTTCATTGCCATGCTGTCCTTTTACGGTATCACCTCCTCTCTCCCGCTGTCCACCTGTGCATTTGTATCTCTCTCACTGGTGATTGTTGGGTCACTTGAACTTCGGCTTATGTTCCTTATCTCACGCCCATCGGCGCTCTCTTATCAGCCCACGGCAGACAGGCGTCTTCAGAGCCATGGGTCAAGGTGGGCAGGTGTTCTTCCAATTCGACAGAGAAGAGAAACTACTGTTTACGGTACAATTTATTGATAAGGCCTTCACGTACGGCAGCATATAGGCCAACTTGAGTCAAAAATAAATAAATAAATAAATATAGAGCTCAGGGCATTCCACAGTTATCTATTCCTGACAATACCAACTGTCTCCAGATAGATTCACCAACGGCATGATGCAAACCCAAGGAAACATCAAATCAAACACACGTCAGCACAAGAGAGAAAGAGGAGAATGGGAGAGCGAGAGAGACAGAAAGACGGAAGGATGAAGAAATAATGCAAAGTACCATGTTAGGTCTTGATCAAACAGATACGAATTGCACAAATGAACTAAATAAATAAACAACCTTAAATGCTAAATAGCTAAACACCATACAGAGCAAAATATTCATCTTGCTCTCTCGCTGTAGGTCTTTAGGGCTGTTTTAAAAGGCAATAGAGAAAACTGCTCTGTGCTGATAAGCATTTACAGCCTCATGAGTCAGAGGGATAAAACTCAAGTGCAGTATTTACCTGAGCCTGTTCTTAACTACCTCCCACACATTTAATGATTCAGAGAGGGAGGACAATCATTTTTTTCTTTCTCTTAAAAAAAGTACATGGGATGGCTACCCTACGTTTAAATGTAAAAATAGTTTACTACCAGTTCAGTAGAAGCAACTGTAGAGTTGCCACTTCATTCATCAGGTAGTATTTACTGTATTTTTGATCAAATAAATGCAGTCTTTGCGAGAATATGAGGATTCTTTCAAAACCTTTAAAAATCTTACCAACCTCAAACTTTTTAATGGTAGTCTATCTAAAATTGCATTAGACAGCAAGTGGAAAAAACATAAAAATATGATAACACTTTAGTATAGTGACCAATTCTCACTAGTTAACTAGTTGCTTATTAGCATGCCTATTAATAACATATTGGCTGTTTATTAGTACGTATAAAGCACATATACTGCATGACCATATTCTACATCCTTAATCCTACACTTAACAACTACCTTACTTTTAATAAGAAGCAAATTAGTCATTTATATTGAGGCAAAAGGATCTTAAAATAAAGTGAGACTCAAAACAAACAAAAAACATTAAATAGCAAATAGTTTTCAATCAATGTCACAGCCAACCGTGATTTTCTTCTTTCTACTTTTGGTCCAGAAAACAAAGACTGCATAAATGTCCTAAAAAGTTATTTTGTCAACTTTTAGGAGTATAATCTTACATTAATGGTCTCAAAAAAACATTAGGTACATACTAAAAAAAAACAAAAACAATATTAATTCCATGCAGACTCTTTAAAGGTAACTGAGAATGTTTAATTTCATTATAACACGATAACATGGTAAACAACCAACCAATCACACAAACCCACACCAATTTAAAGTAAGAACAACTATTAAAATTTAGTTCTGTATATTGAAAATGTGTTTATCTCTCTGACAAAATATTATCCTGGATTCAATGGATTATTCTCTTATATTCCTAAACACGACCTTGGAGGCACTCTGTTGCTTCCAGTAACTATGGAAACGCAATGAAGCCCCCAAACTCCTGCACCACAATGGAAAGACCAAAATCAAATTTGGTCTATTGTCCAAGGAAAGGAATCAATAAGCTGATGATTTAACATGGTAACATCGTTTTCGCCCAGCCGTGTCTCTAACCTTGAAGGCCTTATCGTCTATAGATTTTAAAAGAGTGATAAATTTAGAGCTAAACACATGGATAACAGCACTCACGGATCCAGCGTATAAAACTGCTAAATAAACATAGCATCTCTACTCCAGACACTCATTGCCTGAACCAAGCTTAGCATGGGCGTTAATTATCCGTCTCCACTGTAAAAAGATGGTCTTGCCCTCTGTCACTTGAAAAAAAAAAACTGTTAAGCTACACTGAAATCTCACCCTCTTGTTTTCATGAAGAAGCCATATTATAGACAAGCACATTACAAAACACCCAAGTGATATATAATATTCCAACACAATCTAGGCTGCTGTTTTGCCAAAAGCATCGTAAGCTTAAGTACATCGTAGACCCATTGAAACCAATGGAGCTACGACCAACTTAACCTTACGATGCTTTTGGGAAACACAGCCCTGGTCTACAGTTTTTATAGGTCACTAGACCAATTGACAGCTGTGGATTAGGAGAGGAGTGTAATATCCCAAAGAACCCAACAATACCAGAAGTAGTTTGGTTTTTATGGACTGTGCTGTAGAACAAAGAGCTTTGTAAATGCAATGACTCATGGGTGTTACTTACAACGATGTGTGCTGGAGAAGGTGACCTGGCATCTTTAAGTGCTTGTCTACTCTGAAGACTTCCTGCTTGAACATCTAGCAGGGGCCATTTCATCTGTAGATACTGGATGACAGAAAGAAAAAAATGGAGAAAAACAAAAGAAAAACATGTTAACAATGCAGAAAACAAAGGGAAACACAACATAAGAGCTAAAATATCTTTAAAAAAAAAAAATGTGTGACATAGAAAGCAAAAGTAAACAAAAAGAAATCATGTCAAAAAGATTCAAGGTCAAATGATGCATGAGGTGGAGCTTCTTGAAAACTGAAACTACTGGTGTTAAGATTAATTTACACTTTATGCTTGTCGTTCACAAAAACAGCACATTTTGAACCACACACTCAAATGCATTCAGGTGAATATTTTGATTGTTCTTCCTGTATTAATCATGCACAAATATTTTATTGGCCTCTGGAATTTCAGGTGGACTTTATGTGTACATTTTTCCCAGTAAACATAACAAGGGTGTGGCATTGAGTCACTGCAGCGACTGTCCCCGTGAATGATTGACCTGGACTTTATCAGAGGTGTACACAGGCAAACAGCCCTTTCATGAACCCTTACATCGCTCTTACAGCCAACAGATGAAAATAATCACCATAATCACCATGAAGAGCTCCATGACATTTTTTGACATGACAACTCTTAATTTAATCTGTAAAATCAAATAATTTTTTGAAAGCTCAATATATATGAAAACAGATTTTGAACATTTGGTTTGTAATAGGCATATGCCCAAAATAGGCTGCATTCATAGGTGAAAGTCTGAGTTTCCTATTCAGTTGACATGAAGTCGGTATATCTTTCTTTTGCCTATAATATCTCCATTCTAACTCCCAGCACTGAACCCTGATGGACACATTCTCTGAGGTCATATGTCTGTTCTCACCCATGGACTGCAGGATTTGCTTAGCAGACCACCCATTTACATGTACCCTGTGTGCCTGAGAGACCTCTCATTTAGAGATCACATGCTGGGACCCATTACAAACCTGCTGTTACTGTCCCAAAGCTGGTGTTCCTAATGTCCTTAGTCCATTAGCCCACAGCAAGTGAACTTGACCCTTGAACTTTTAACCTGTTTCTGTAGAGGCTTAGAGACAACCGGCTGATCGTGAACATGACTTGGACTCGGCTATCTGAGTCACGGGGTGTCTCATCAGGAAAAGTGTGAGGGTCCACACATTTCTAACACTTGAACTGTGGCTGTTGTATTAGCTGAATAACACAGGTCAGGGGTTAACTGAGCCCTGATTGCTGTTATTATTGGAAACCTGAAGAGCAACAAACATTGAGGTAAAAAAGTGACCATTGGAAACCGCTGCTCTGTTCAATGACAAAATAAATTCAAATAAGCATTCAAACCATCTATGTTACTAAATAGGAGGGTTGAGTGGATTTGCATGTGGGCTTGGTTAATGCCAATATATTTAAGGAAGCATTTAAGTTGAATGGAAAAGAAAAAGGAAAGAAACAAAGAAATGAAGGAAGGACAGAAGGACGGAGGAATGGTGGACAAAAGTAAAAAAAAACTGAAAGAAAGGTGGGGTAGACACAGCAGCCGGGGCACAATTTCTTAACCTTGGCGCAATTTTGGATGCAGTCTTGGGCCCATAACATGAAAAATGAATTTATAGAGTACACTCTACATAAAAAACGGTGCTCTTTTTTAGGCCTAATGCATGCTGTGCTATACTTCATCAGATCCCCATAGGAAACTTCTGACGAGTCGGTCGGCCTTGTAACTTGGCCTCTGATGCTGCCAGGACTTCAACCACTGGGCTCCAAATCAACTGAAAAAACTTGGCCCAAGTGAGCCACAAATCAGAATCAAATCCATTCCCATGTCTGTCCCGATCCAGCCAATCAGGGTCAACCTTTCAGCTCCTACTCTCTGTCCTGCACTATCCAATCAAACAGCTTCACGCCTTCCCTTCTTACAGCCTATCGGTGGAGTTTGTTTGACCTTGTCAGGCCTCCTTTGAGATTTTACTCTTCTTATGAGGACATTCCAAGCTCCACTTTGCCAAAGACAGAAAAAGAGTGAAGAAAAAATGCCTGGTTCTGTGGCTCGCCATTTAAGCAAGTACCCATAAAGTGAGGATGTAGTTGTAAGGCTGTTCATGTGTCTTCAAGAACAGGACTAAATCAGAGCTAATTAGAGGTAGATTCACAGCAGAATGCATTCCTGTGATCCAGTCTGGAGGAACTTTTGGACCTTGGCCTCAACTTGATCATACCCACCTCCAAATAGTCAAACTGGTAGCTGGGATATTGAAGCGTATTGTTGACAGGTGGACAGGAATGCCAAATTTTTAAGAATCAGCTCAAGTTTAATAAAAAAATAACACGTAATAATCACAAATAAGTTTTAGTTTGAAACATGTGTGCATGTAGGACTAGGTAATATCTTGGTAGGTAGGACCAGGTAATATCTTGGTAAGTAGGGCCAGGTAATGTCCTGTGCTCCAGCGCTGTGAAGTTTAGTTTTTATGGGGTGAAAGGTGACACTTTGCCAGTGTGGGTGCTGAAAGCTTAGTGCACGTACTCTGACAGGCATATACACTTCAGACCTTTCCCTTGGTCTAATCCCTCCTGCAGGTTTTACAAGCATGCCAAGGAAAGCTGAGCCTAGACCAGTGCCAAAGTCCCAGCAGTGTTCCCTCGCAGCCCAACCCCTACACCACCCCGGGCATGCTGACGGACGCACCATTTGGGTTTGAGAAGGCCATGACCTCTGACCTCCCCCTGCCTCTTCTCTGCCTACTAAAAACTCTCCAGCTAGGAGGCCCCCTTCCACGTAACTCAAGTGCTATTCTGATGTGACAAATTGCTCTGGAGATCTGGAGAACTCAGTACCCTCCCCCTCAGTCTTCAGACTTACCCAGAGTGCTTACTCTGTCCTGGGGCCCCAACAGCAGGGGCTCCCCTTCGCCTCCCCCACCCTTAAGCAAACCCTCAAGCCTTGCCTCGCCTTCTCCTGCCTTGCCTCAGCACAGCTACAATGGGAATGAATGACTCAATTGTCTCTGATGAAGTGAAAGACAAGGGAGCCCTCTAAATCCTCCAAAAGGGATGAACTCTCTCTCTGTCCCTCTATTGCCTGGAGACTTCCGGGAGAAAGAGAGAGAGAGGGAGTCAGAAAGACACAGAGATAGAAAACACCAGAGACCACGAGTTGCTTAATCAGGTTTTCTGACTAAATCTTTTCACCTAAACTGGATCTGGAGCTGAATGTTGCAACCTGACCTTTACAGAAACCCTTTATTTTTCATGGAAAATCATTCCAAACCAGAAATCCACTTTACAATGTTAGGCCTAGAGCTAAAGTCATCTGGATTATGGAAGCATTTGCAACAGTAAGTAAACTAGAGCAAACAAAACTGAATGTGATAACCAAATTTAATCCATGTAAATTGCGTGTTCAATTTGTTTTTGGATTAAGAGCAAAGGCTTTTCCACAATCAGACAAATCAGATGCCTACTTTGTCAGAGAGGCTAGGGATATCTGTGGATCTGTTTTCAGCTGTCCAGCATGGGATGAACCAATGCATTAGAAAGCATTCCAGCCACATTAACAATGTACACAGTAAAACCTGAAGCCAAAAGGGTGTAAGGGTGTCTGGCAAGCACTCAGTGAGCCAATTTCCCACTAGAGATGCTCAATCAGGCCCAGAAGATCCCAGAACATCTGTGGAGAGGGGTCAAGAACATATGCAGCTACTAGCACACATGACACATGCATCCAAATGTTAACTTAACCATCACCATATCTACACATGCTCTAAGGGTGTGAGAGTTGACCTCTTGCTAATTGCAAGAATAAACCAAGACATTATTTAAGCTAAGACACCTGAAATTGACTGATCAGATGTGGCCTGATGGCTAGTGTTCATGCTCTAACATGCTGAACAGTGTGGTGACCCAAGTTTGAGTGCGGATCAGGTAATCTCCTGGTCACACCTCCCACCACCTTCTTGTTATTTACTGTCTCTGTAAATAAAAGTGGCAACACTAATTAGAATCTAAAAAGAGTATGTTTAAGAGTGCTTGTTACTAGGTTCACATGGAGAACTACACAAGTTTGCATAAGAATTATGATAAATACCACTCCCACTGAACAAGCAACAATAAAAAGCCCATTGTTTTGTTCACAGGTGCTGAGGAACAGGCAAGCATGGATACATACAGACTCGCACTTAATACACTCGCTCTCTCAAGAGGAGAAATTTTTTGGGAAAGGACATAATAATGATCCAGACAGGCTCTTTGAAATTCACTGATCCAAAGAGAAGGGATCTGCCCATCTGTGAGACTCCCATCTCTAGAGAGGCAGAGAGAGCGAGAAAAGAGAGAGAAAGCATGTGTTTGGGTGTGTGTGCGTCTGTCTGTCTTTGTATGTTTGCTTGAAACATTCAAATAGCCTTCATTTCGGATGGATGGAAGCATGCTGGAGGTGGGGGCTAGGGGTGGAGGGGGTGGAGGAGAAGGAGGAGTAGCTCAACACTAGATGAAACTGAAAGTTAGTCTACACGAAGGCTCTTCACACTTGCTTAGTTCTTCTAATACACATTTTATGAGTAAATAAAGGAAAAAAAGAGAAAAGAACACCCCACCAGCTCAGATTGCCTCAGGCATTCTGCAACCAGGAAAATAAAGCTGGAATGTGGGCAGGCCTGGGGTTTGTGTGCCCCGGGGCGGGAGAGGGTCCGCGGGGCCCGTATTTACTCCAAAGCTGGAACCGCTGGGGGGTTCTCAGCACTCTGACAGCACAGAGCCAGAGACCCCAGCCTGATCTCCTCCATCCTCTCACCTCTCACCTTGGCCCGCTTCATAATAAACTCCCACTGACATTTTTCTTTCACATTGCCTCTAAAACTGATCCTCCAAACAGTTGACGAGGCAGGCATCTTTTGAAACTAGGTCTAAAACATACTCTACAAAAGTATTTGAACATGGACGCTTCTAGCTAAGCAAGCTTGATTTCATGTATTGATCCGAAATAGCATAAAACTGCATGAATGCACACTGCATTCTCAGCACTGCCACAAGGGGTGCTATAATAGGTGTAGAACAACAGTTTAAACACAAAAATGATTGAGTTAGATCTTATAAATATGTTTATAGTTAGCTACCAGAATAAAAACATTCAATACAATAATGGCACAGGTATTTTAGATTAACTCTTAAAACATTTACTCACTCTCATTTAGGTACACATTTGCAAGAATCTGTGTCTGTCTGTCTGTCTGTCCAAAGTCAATGGGGTTCCATGTTTTGGACCTCAATGTTCTTTCAAAATATCTTCTTTTGCGTTTTGCAGAAGAAAACAATACATACTGGTTTGGAACAACATGAGGGTGAGTAAATGATGACAGAATTTTGGGTGAAGTATCCGTTTAAATTTTCAAGTGCCACAGTGATGCAAGAACCTCAACATCTCTTCCACTTAAAGAGACAGTTCAAGAAAGTTCTAGCTAAAGTTCCCAAATTATTATTATCTGATCCAGCACCTCAAACACAGTAGCACGAGATACATGTGGCCACGCTTGTGGTCTGTTTACGCAGCAGGTGTTGGCTCGTGTATTAGTCAAACAGCAGCTGATTCACCTGAAGCTCTCAGACTGTGTTAGTGTGCGCATACTACCAACAAGTAAGGCCATAAAGAAGTTCTGAAAAGCCTCAAAGCCAGACTAGCTCTTTAAGGCAGTAAAACAAACAAACCGTCTCTCATGGAGACAGTTGGACAGAGTGACAGGGTTCCTCTATTAAAGTCCATGTAAGCTTACATAGCATTTGGTAATTGCACACCAAAGGACTGCTGATCCATTAATATTTCTATTCAGCAGGAACAAGTCTTTTTAGGCAGTTTTTTTCTTCAACCCAAGGGGCATAGAAATAATCTGAAAAATGGAGGAATATTATTATGAATTATTATGAAGAATATTAATCATGTTACAACATTTGCCCAATAGTCATGTCTGGTTTGCTGGGAGGAAGGCAACTTGAGACTTCTGTTTGGTCTTAAAATTGTCATTATATATGGTTGGGCACAATTCTTCTCTTGAAATATAATTTTTGGGGATTATTTTCCAAAAAAGCATGCCTCCCTGCTTCTACTCTTTCTTCCTCTTGTTCTGTCTCTCTTCTGGGTGATTATGGGCCCCCTTAAGAGCGCTCTATAAATAGCCCTGCAGGCTAGTCTTCGTGGCTGGTGTCTCCTCCAGCAGGGCCCATAATGAGACATACAGGCAGCTAAGGCCTAGCAACACACCCAAGAGCTGCACACTTACACAGCCTGCAGTGTTTCAACACCAAGAGAAGTCTCATTCCTACCCTGTGGAATCCCATACACTGACCTACTTACTAGCTACGTGATCTTCAGCCTGGGCGCAGGGCTTAGCACTAGGTGTGCCTGCTCATAGGTCCTGTAGAGTTAACATTGGGTTGGCATGGAGTTTGGACTTTGGAGCTCACGTTTAAACACACACAAACACACACACACTCTCGGCTGTGGATCAGCTTTACTGTACAGATAGGGGTCACACCCCTGGCCACCATGAGGAGGTAATTACCACACTAGTGCACACTCTCAAGTTCAAAATAAAGACTACTTTCACCTCCTGCAGCAACAACAACCTTCAAACGGGTTTCAACCTACACACGCACACGCACACGCACACACACACACACACAAATAAACCTTGAAGCACTCCAAACTCCATATTCATAAGGTCTGGGCCCTGAGTGTATCTGAGCACCATTATCTGCCTCGAAATTCAAAATGGTTGCAGGTCAGAAGCGTCAATGCAGGACACCCTTCTGATTTTACCCTACAACACAAACCCGAACCATACTCAGGGAACATCAAACGTGCTCAATGTAGCACAAATACTACAGGCTGGTCTATTCAGACCGATCTCGCTCTCAACTACATGAATTTAAACGGCAGAAGGGTTTACTAATTTTTGATAATAAATGGCAATTGAATGATGGTTACTGGCATAAGGTACACAAAGAGTAACAATGCTAACGACCTGTCCATGAGAACACAACTACCTTCAGGGACAATGCCGTTCTTTTGCTCCCAAATAAATAAATAAATAAATAAAGGGCTGGTTAATAGAGCTCATTAAAATGGAGGAGGCACAGATGACAATAAGACCCAGGGAAGGTCATGCGGTGGGAGCTACGGGCAAAGCACCGTGGGTGATGGTGCGACCCCTATCTTCTCCTCTGCACCCCACGAAGAGCACCCTTCACCTCCAAATAAACTGTAGTAATGATTTTGTAGTAATGCACCCCCCCCACCACCACCACCAAAAAAAAGCCTCACGAACACACATAACCCCTCCTCCACCTCTCTGTTAATTACTGCAGACATCCATCCACAAACAGCGGCAACAGACACCATCACACACAGCAATTACTGCTGAATCTTTAATGCACTCTTTAAGCAACTCTCTCTGGCACTGTGTCTCTCTTGGGCAAACCACAGACCTGTCTTCTCGAACCATTAACAAGAGGGGTGACAGGGCACTGGGACAAGAATAAGCAAAAATAAACTTACTGACTGTTTATAAGCTCTATTCGAATCCGAAAGCTCCAGCAGAAACATCTTTTCAGGTAAACGTCTTCAATGCACCCCCCTTCTTGCTAATGATCGATTCAGTTCTGCACAGATGAGATGCAGAACTACATGTGTAGCTGGACGCAGCTGGGACTAACGCAGGATGAGTGTGAAAACTAATCTCTACTCTTAGCTAAACAGTAACACATGCCAGACATGTCAAGTCTGAGTATACTAAGAGGTCTATTCATAAGATGCACCTGTGCTATAGTGTCAAGCTCATGCAACTCTCCATAAAGAAATGAACACATCTTTATATGCATTAATTCAAATCAACTAAATAAACAGCAGGCCTTATCTGACCCAGGTTGGTTTATGCCAATTGAAGGTGGATCAGCATTGTCAAGCATTTAAAGAAAAAAATAACAGCATTTGTGGTTAAGTTGGCTGATCAAGGAACCCTTGGTGGTTTAAGTAGCAATACCAACAGACCAGGACTTAAAACACAACATTTAATGGAAACGTCCCAACATGGAAATATCTTAAGCCTTGGTCAAACTAGACATGCAAAGTTTTTCTGGACTCTACAATGGACAATGAGTTTGAGTTTTTGTTGTCCTGTGTTTGCATGCGTATGAAAGAGGTGAAATTCTAGTCTGACAGCAGCTTTAAGACCTTAATAAACAGCAATGATTCAGTTACAACAACATTCTGATAAGCATTTGTTTCATCATAATAGTGCACTGAAAACCAACCCACAATGCTTTGTTTCACCCTATAACAGACTCTGACAGTTGATGATGACGTTTGCACCTGAACTCGCATGCAGCCGGCTTCACTGCCTCGTATCCTCTCTCCAATCTACTCGTTTACTTGATGCAACTCATTGCAACGTTGCATTAACAATGCTCCGGCTCCATTTCCAAAGCCTCCTTCATGCAAGGCTGCAAGACACGGACATGCAGATTTATATGGTTTTGGGGGTGGGTTTTGTTTTTTTACAGATGTGTTCTATAAAGGTTAACATGCACTGGAAAAAAAGCCTTGGCTACAAACTGTGTGTTTTTGTCAGCTGGGGGAAGCAGTACAGAAAAAAAAAAAAGCCCTCAGCCAAGCCATCAAGTTGAACATTGAACTTCACAGTAGTAGCTGCCTTTCTATGCCTCTCCTTTTGATGTTACCTCCAAAGCAAGGGATCAAAGGCTTGGAGTGTGGCGTGGGGAAGTCCCAGGCTCTTAGCCTGGCAGCCCGTGATATATGCAAAAGTCTATGCCAAAAAGAGAGAGAGAGGAGAGAGAGAGGGAGGGTGGGAATGCAAGCTAGAGACAGCAGACTTGTATGGAATGTGGCTAAATAGTGTGCTTTACTTTAACGAACTCTGAGGTGATGCAATCACTCCTTTCTGGATTTTTTTACAGTGAAGTGTTGAAAACAATGAGGGCGTGCCAACAGAAAAGCTAAGGCTTGTGGGCGCAAAATGTGTATGATACCTCACTGACAGATCCAGTACTCCACCCCCTTTCCCTCACAAACATTGTGTCACACTCACATAAATATACAATAAGACGTCTGACTTACAGCAAACAATGGCCATATAAAACGCTGTCCTTCACAAACCGACACAAAAACAGACACACGACCCACACATATGGATACAATAGGCTCAGTTGAGGTGTTTAAACCAACTAACCCCTGCTTGAAAATTTTGCACACACAAATATAGGTCTACACGTCCATGCACACACACACACCCTTTCCCCAGGGCTATAGGATTAAGAGGTCTGTCTGGCTGACAGCGAGCCCTTCCTTCCCACGTACCCTGTCAATTCCCTCCCTCCCTCCTGCCTGCTCGGCCCCTCGGCCCTGCTCTGCCAGCCAGGGAGAAGGACACACCTGAACTTGACATCGATCTGCCGGAGCTTTTCTCAGCACTACACACACATGCAGAATCGCACACGCCACAATACACAATATTTGTGTCTGTAAAGAATGAGCGGGGGACGGTATTGAAAACAGAAGATATGCTGCAGGAATAGTGATGTGCCTGATATGCCTGATGAGTTTTCTTTTGAAAGGGTTTTTAAAAAATGTGAAACATGAGCATTGGACTAAATCTGTATTTGAAAAGAATTTATTTGAAAACATCTATAATAAATGAATAAATAATAATGATATTAATGACACTAGCAAAAAAAAAAAAAAATTGTAAAATGATGCAGAGGCTGCTGTGAACACCTGTCTGAACAAATCAATTATTTATTTATTTTTATTTTTATTTTTTTTGGTAATTTTAATGGATTTGAAAACATCTATAGTGCATTGTTTTTAACTCAATGTTAATTTCACAATCAAAAATACATGTAAAATGAAGCAGGGACTTCTGTGAACACTTGAGTGATTACTCAGACAAATCAATGATTTTTTTTTTTTTAAGCAGGTTCACTGAAATCAACAAAATGAATTAACTCATTAACTAAAATGATCCTTCTCAAACATAAAATAACTGTAGGACACCCTACAGTTTTAAGGACTTTTATATGCAGCTTTTTCAAGTCCTTGAGATCGTAAGTGTGCCATTTGGTACAGGACCACTTAACGAGGAAAAGAAAGAGACACATTTTCTCTGGACCTTGAATTCTCAATTACTCACTAAGTTGTACAACAGTATCATTTCTACTGCTCTGCAATCCTGACCGTTTTACTCATTCCCCTTCACCTGTGTTTGAAAACAGCATACGTGATCCTTTTTTTAAGTGGACACACAGATACTGTCTGACCACCGTTACCGGTCGTTGTGGGTCAGTGTGTGTGTGTGTGTGTGTGTGTGTGTGTGGCTCCCCGTCAGGCAGGCCATTCCAGTGTCTCCGCTCCAGCACCAGATTCTTTAAGAGTCATGGCCTTGAGAGGGAGGAAAAAAAATGAGTGTGGATAATAGGCCTGTTGTTAAAAGAATGGAGGAGAGAAGGAACAAGTGAAAGAAAGTGGGAATGAGAGGGGAGGAATATTAAAGACAAGCAGATCCCGTTTCACTTTCCAGGTCATCCAAGGGCTGCTGCACTTGTTGTCATTATGTAAATTTGTGCCAGCCGGACACCCTTGGCCACTGCACCACCTATAAACGTCAATGTGTGGAGTTCACAATGTTTCTGAAAACCTGCGCGTTCTGTTCCAGGACTTAACTTTACATTAATTTCCCTACGAATAAAATTATGCTGGGACTTAAATGCTATGTAATTGTGCACCATGTTCACTGTTGATTCAAACCAATCTGATTCCATACTCCTGAAAATGACAGTAAGAAAAATTTAAAACGAGTGCCCATGCTTTAAAATGATTATACTCGTATTCATCCCTAGGTTTTGCGGGCATTGAGATGTGTAGACACGTACAGGTAGATTTGTGCTGCGATAAAAATACGCAGCGAGCCGCCATCGGGGCCTGCGCCGGCAAAGCTGGGCTTCAATTTGAGCTGCGGTGATGGACGGCTAATGAGAGCAAAAAAATCCATCCCGTATAACAACAAAATACCACTGACACTCCCGATCGCCGTGTTCCCAAGATGAGACGGGGAAAAAAGAGAGCCGGAGGAAGACAGGCAAGGAATGAGAACGAGAACGAGAGAGAGAGAGAGGGAGAGAAAACTCACAATGATGACACGTAAGTGCAAAGAGCGATTAAGGATTTACTTTCAAAAGGGCCTCCATTGATCTTTTTTGATAGACCTGCAATAAATCAAACCAGATTGACTCACATGAGAACGAAGCCTAATCCTTTAGTCAGATCCAGAAGAACTCAAACCAAACCAGCTGTTAATTTAGGCTTTACAAGATAAAGCAGGCGAAAGCCAACCTGATGTACCCTAGGGCAAGGGCTTACATCATCTCTGTAAAGCAATCAACTTATTGCCAGTTTGGAGAGGTAATCAGAGTGCACACTGGGAGGAGAGAAAAAGACAGAATGGCAGGGGAGGAGAAAGTAAGAAAAGGTCTAAAAGGCAGAAATACAGAAGCTCTATGAGAAAAGCAGAAAGAGAATGAAGTGGGGGCGGGTGAGGGGGGACACAGAGGTCCAGAAAACAGGCCAAGGGTTATTGCATGCTAAAATATGTAGCTATGCTAGAGATATGGCGAAATATGAGAGGGAGGCAGCACAGGCTCTATTTCTTGCCTGGGCACCCTGTAATTTCCCTATGCGTTTGGCCCTATGCCCATGGCCAGTGCCACCTCGGTCATGCCCGGTCAACCACATCGAGTCAGCGCCATAGCCTGCCATGCTAATTAAGCCAGTTATTTTTGTTTGTTTGAGTATTTTTCTTCACCAAACTTTATTTTTCTGCTGGACAAAACGATCAAGACGCGCCATCCTGTCTTTTCTGGTTACTTTTCTAATGTCCTTTTCAGACCCACATCCTGTTTGTGTATGAATATAGGAGAGACATAGATATACTTTACTTTTATACTATATATTTTACTTTTATACTTTTGTTGAAAAAAAAATCAAACAATAAAATATATAAAGAATCTATTATTTATATAATCACTGTCATAATTCTACTACTATTACTATAATTTAATACAGTTTATAAAATAATAATAATCTGGAACCTTAAATATTAATATTATTATTTTTATAAAAACAAAAAAATAAATGCATGTAGTATATGCATGTACAGTATATCTATAAAGATTTGAGATAAAAAGAGAAACGAGGATGATGCTGATTTGGGCAGTGACAGGGAAGCATCACTCAAACACACCCAGACATACATCCACTCATTAGGTACCATGTTCTTGCCTTTAATGTTCTGTTTACTACACACAACAAGATCAAATCTGAAATCCAATTCCAGGCCTGACCAGGGCCTTTCACTTTAGTTCTGAGGGAGCCTTGAAAAAAGCCAGGCTTGCAGTCTCTGGAAAGTGTCCAAGAGAAACTGAGGCTCAAGAGTCCAAACAAAACCCCAGGTGAAATCAGAGTAAAAGCAGGAGCCCGCATCCCCACCTCTCTTCGACACACTGCATGCACACAGGGATCACTCAGACTTTGGGTGTCTGCTCTACCCAACTAAATTGAAGTTAAACGAGCCAGGGGTTTGACACACATGTGCACATCCATGTAAAGAGCTTGGCACTTCTGCAGCGCTCTGTTGCGCCTACTATCTTTAGTGCTGAACTGAGGCTGCCCCTCCTCCTCCTCCTTTTAGCGGGTGTACCACTCAGCCTCGTGCCTTCCACCATCCTCCCCACGGGGTCACACTTTTAATTACATAGAAACAGTAATCCCATCAGACAGATGGCAAACAGGCCGTCACCCAATGACTTTATGCCCAATTGAATCATTACTGATGTTATTTGCTAAATTATAGCAAAACACAACAACACCGCCAAGCGGGATTTGCACAAGAAGCTAGCGAAAGCAGATGTGCCCTCCTGTCGAGCATCTGTGACAGAGATCAAGACGGCGTGAAGACGGGAAGTGGAAAGTCGGATCTGTTTTAAATGAATAATATTCTAATCAGTGCAAGCAAATGCAGACCCTTATTATCCGCTGGGAAAAAAACAAACAAAAAAATACGATTCCTCTACCGGACAAGGCATTTCCAACCAACTTGGTTTGGTAAACCACATAACAAGCGCAATTGAGAAGTGACGAGAGTTCTTTTCTTATAAGAGGGAGCGTGTTTGGTTTATGGGCTTTGCTCAGCACCGCCGTTTGTCTTTGGGGAACATCCCAAGAATCCACTCTTTCCTGAAAACCAAACACCGAGCTTCAGTCCACAACCTTGCTGCCAGAGCCCATTCATTCTTTCTCTCGCTCGCTCACCCGCTCTTTCTTTCTGTCTGTCTCTCCCTCTTCTTTTCCTCTGCCCATGGCTTCTGTCAACAATTAGCGGTCGCCTCTTCCAGAGTCCCAGACCACAGCACCCCGAGCGTTAAACTATGCAATCTCCCAATCAGTCCCTCAACATAAATTACAGCTTGCGACATCGTTTGGGAAAGAGACGCACCTCTGTGCCAATAAACAAACAATTCCCATAAAATTGTTTTTGACAGAACTAATACAAAACTCCAAACTCAGTCGGAGTCACGACTATATAAGCATAGTCCTTAAGAAAGTCAATAAAAATATTTGGAGCCTGTATTCTTGGCTTGCAGCAGGGCCTGATTGCTCACCTGTTGTGTTGCTTGGTGTTAATGTATGTCTGATTGGTGCATGTTCTGGCTGGGCCCCAGGGTGTCGTATTCCATGCTGGGTGGCTAGACTTCGTGCCGCAGATGGGAGCAGCTCCTCTGCCCAACGCTGGAGCAGTAAATCAACATTTAACCATTGGGGTACAAGCCACACCATAACGTAACACTAACATTTTCCATTTCATAAAACACAACGAGGCGAAGGCAGAATTACGTCTTTGCGCTCCCAGACTTAGGGTTTTAATTATTGCTTCTTAGCTACTATAAGACAGGGGGCACAGGGTCATGGCTTAAGACAACAACTCGGTCACAAAATCCAATTATTTTAAGCCCAGCTCAAATTAGTTCATATAGAATGGCTGTTTAAAATACTTGTCCTCTGCTTGGACCTGATAAGACTGGCAGCTTCCCTACAAACCAGAGCAGTTGCGTCTACAGGCATGTCCGTCGCTGTAAAGTGATCCAAGCAGCACCCACAAAACTTCCAAGCTGTTTGTTTTAATCCTTTCCTGACTATCAGTCAATAGGCCGCTGCCTGCAGTTGTTCTTGCGTGAAGACGTGGTAGATACCGAGCTGGAAGACGACCTCAAGAGTGCTGCAAAGTGGAATTTGAGATTCCAACCACCATGTCTAAAAAGAAGGGGTTCCTGGGATGTACTCAGTGGGATTAATCATAATTTCTCGTCTGCAGATGGGAGGAAGCCGGAAATTACTAACGTAGATGTTACTGAAATGAGGGTTTTTTGAAAATAGCCACAGAGCTTCAGGGAACAGCAGACACGTCCACTAAAGTGTCCCTGGTTCTCCATTCTGTAATAAGACAGAAGCAACCAAATGACTGTCAACATAAAATTTGCACACTTAAGAAGCATCAGTAAGATCTGACCACAAAAAGCAGCATGAGTGGTTCTCCTCAAGTGTGCGGTTGCACTCCTGGAGTCCGGTCCCAGAGGCGAGTGAGTTGAGTATACGAGTGTGTAAGGCCGCACAGCAGCTGTGAGAAAGGCACAGGGCCAGCTGCTTCCCTGCCGGCTCTGATTTCCTGACCTCACAGCCTGAGAAGCACACAGTCAGGTGACCAGATCTAAAACCTTCTTCATGTCCTCAAACACCCAAGCGCAGACACTTGGGCAAGAGGGCACCCACACACCTTTCTGCTTTCAAAATCTTCCCTTTGCTCTCCGTGTTGATAAAAGAGTTTGGTTCAATCTGCGGCCGAGCTCTGTAAACCGATGCCTTTTTCCTCATAGAGTTCCCCGGGCTGTGACCACCATGTTTGCATACCACAAATCTTGCGTAACCGTCAAGTGGTTTCTCACCAATGAGACTTTACATTAATGGAGTAGAGGATATTCATCCACTCTAAATCAATAGTGTGTAAGCCAGGCAGATTGACATCCCTCAGGAGAGGAACTCTTGTTTACTTAAGTGAAGTAACAAAAAGAGAAAGTCCCCAGAAGGAGGGACTTTCTGTTTGCTGTCCTTAAGGGGAAGACAACAGTCCTCTTCAAAGGGTTGCTCAATACTGTCATGCCCTTCAGAAGGATAATGAGATGGGCGGAAATGGGCATGCAGAGTTGATGGCGAGCCGCCCGTCACAGTGGCCTCAGCTTTGCGTGCCTCAAGTTAATAGCAGTTTCTATACGGTAATTGTAACTTAATTGTAAACCGAGGAGAGATCAGGAAGAATGTCAAGAGTCAAACTAGGTCAGTGAGGGCCTTACTTTGGCATGACTAAGCTTCTGACCCGGTACTGCTTCCTCAACCTATCTTCCTCACACCCTGAGCGATTTAGTTGGTTGACTAGTCATGATTGAAGACTCTGGGGGTGTGTTAGGCCACGTTCGGTGAGCTGCCTTACGGAGCGTGGCCCTCTTCCCGGCTCATTTGAACTGCAATCCTGCTCTTTTGCTCTCAGTGCATCTTTTTGTCATTTGAGAGCTCATGCCCCATTTGTATTATCCACTGAAATGACACGGGGGAAGGGGGACTGATGAGAAAAAGGAGGGGCTTCAAGGAGTCAGCTCCAACGAAACACCCCCGATAAAACACACAAACTTAAACCCACACACACACACACACACACTCTCCTTGACTAATGTGCCACGACACTCGTACATCACCCACAAATTGGCCAAATGAATTAACCACGGCCCCTGGTTAGCGTTTCGGGCTTTAAATGGATTTTCCCTCTCCTGGCCTAGCCAATAATTGCATTTATCCATCTTGTTGAAGCGCGGTTTACACACTTGCTAACATCATGCCAATCCAGGCTACATTTTCTGCTCCAATGGCAGGAGAGGAGGAGATTTGTCATTGGATCATAACAGGTAATTCAAACAACAATTAGTTCGATGACTCCCCCGTATGTCAATGTCTGGCAGGGTTTGATGGAGCAAGAGGGGTCTTCTGTCGCTACAACCCCCCGCCCCCCCATATCTGCCATCCTGCTTACTGAGATGAATTGAGCTCTGCTGCTTTTTAGTACTACTCATGCACACCACTAGGCGCTAGCAAACAGAATCCCAAGCAAATGGGACCTGCGACTACTTTTCACACACATAAACAGATGCATACTCTGTAAGACCGACAAAGCACTTGTGTCGAAGGCTGCTGCAGGGGTCATCTGTGCACTCACAAGTGTTTGAACAGTAGTGCATTAGACACTCCAGGGCCCACAGGACAATTGGGCTATGTAAACACTGTGGGACTTCCTTCCCTGTAGACCTTAAAATCTGGGCTTAGACAGCCCACTATATGAACTCCTGCTCAAACATTTCCCATACGGTAAGACAGCACACATAGTTAAGGAATATCATCACATACATCATTCAACACGAAGAAACGAACCTGAGAGAAGTCAAGGTCTCCACATTATTGTTGAGTATTAAGCTTTCATGGTTCTCAACACAGTTCTCAAACGCTGGATCATTTTTCCCCTCAGTGACCTGAAATCTTTCACTTCGACGCCCCATGCTATGACAAAGCAGGCAATTTATCTTTATTGATATTTGAAAAATGCAAAGCACGACGGCCCATAAAGATACAGGCGCTGTAAAGCTGAAGATAAAGAAAAACTGCCGGTTCTAAAGGGCATCTAGACAAACGTCACGCCGTCGCTGTCGCTTGCCTATTCCATACCAGCCTTGCTTAAACTGATTGCTGGCCAAAGAAAACAGCTCCAGGTCAGGATTAAACTCTCTTTCCTTATAAATCACTCCTACTCATCGCTAAATCTTTCCGTTCAGCAGATAGCCGGTGGAGAGAGATCACTATTCACTATTCACAAGCAGTCATCATCTCTATTTAACTCGGAGGGCTGCTGAATTACACCTCCTCTATGTCAGTGTTCAGATCTTAACACTGTGAAAGAACATTGGTTGCAATCAGAAACCACATCTGGCACCTCTGGCTAACACTGATCAGACTCACGGAGCCCTAGGGGCAGCCGGCCAAAGATACACCTCCATTCAATTACACCCCTCGCTCACAATGCAATTGACAATTCGTTCAGCGAGGGAAGTCAATTCCCTGCGTTTTGGAATCGACCGTACTGAGTGTTCACACCGTCCTCTAATGAGATATAGCCAGCGACAGTTGATCCAGGCTAATCCTTAAGGGTGAAGATGTACAAACAAACAAACCAACATTTCCTACGGTCTGCGATAAAAACATTTTATGTGCGCACTGGAGGTGTAGACAATTCCCTCTAATTTAATGTGAATCTCAATGTGAGATTTATCCTCAGACACATCAACCAGACAAAACTGGTATACGGCCATGTGACAAGCATGATGCTAATCAGCTGAAATATTATCTATACTATTTGACAGCCATTCAGCAGTAAAACAGCATAATGTAAGGCTCCAGAAACGCCATCGCATGCCCATTATTCAACGCAGGGGATGGTTATCTTCTGATAGTCGAGAAGATCTGTACCAAAAACCCCCTCAAATACGTGGTTTATAAAGTTCATAAAGCACATATCTCTAATAAAGCATGCAAATATCGGCCTGTTGTACCTCTAATCTTAATATAAACCCCGATTAGCGGATTAATTTCTTTCTACCCTGGTAGAAAATCTCCTTCACCTTTTGTTCAGTTCTGAATGCAGTACCTTTGCTAGAAACAAGCATGCAATAAACTCATTAGCGAACAGACAAGCACACGCGCATCCGCACACGCGCACACACTCCGGGCCCAGCTCAGAGCTTATCCCTTGGCAATTAAAAGTTTAATTAGAAGATTAAAAATACATGGGCTGAGTTTTATCACCTATTACTTTCTCAATTATGTGCTTTACCCATACAAAACGCTGCCGACATATCTACTGGAATTAATGCAGATTATCGAAGTAAACAGGATTTCACCTTCTGCAATGCAACATTATAGAATCTCATTTTGCAATCAGAGCTAGAAGACAAACTTGTCGTTGTGACACTAAATTAGCTCACTTCCTTATCAAAGAGAAACATTTCACAAGATGGAATAATAAACACTGACGCAAAACAGTGACTGGTCAGGCTTCATCTTTTTTTAGAAGCTTCAATAACATGCCTTAATGAAGATAACTTTGTCCTACTTTCGAGTTTAAAAATAGATGCCGATAGGTTTTTATTTGTTTTTCTGTTAAAGTTCTGTGCAGAAGTTTCACTGAAAATGTACGTCAGTGACAGACTTCCTGTGTGAAGGCAGCGATGGTCACTCTATCAGGCTTTTTATCAGGGAAGAATATTTACCACAGTCTGATGTCATTGTGTTTTCTGTACTAGAGGTCCATCTGATGTATGACAACACCGATCATTATGTTTTAAACTCTGATAACGAATGATGTACAGTAAAAAAGACTTTGTGCCGAAGAGTACAAGACGCACACATGCTCTTTCACTGGAAACTTGTGCACTCCTATCATTAAGCATACAAGTCAGATGGCAGCTCCAGAGAGCATGTGTGTGCACTTTGGCCCAACCCGAGCACGTTCCAATCCAAACAAAAGCCCAGTGCAACCAAATTCCGCCAGCGTCACCCAAGCCTCTATTCTGGAGAACTTCCAGCCGACATTTTGATGACGAGGCGGGAATCAGGAAGCATTAATAACTTAGCCTGATTCATAAAAAAGGTTAAGGGGGGGTGGGGGGGGGGATGCCACACACATGGCCTGTCCATCAAACATGACTATAAACTTGTCACCTCCTCCTTGTCGTTTTTCAGTCCCTGCTGTGTTTTTTTCTTTCCTTCATTTTTTTTCTTAGTAGATAAATGTGAGGCCTGGGGGCTCTATTGTTTGGACATCTAACCAGGAACTGTCGCCACTCTCATTGCCCCCACATTAGCAGCAATTATGCGCCCTATTCAGACTGTCTTTGTGCATCTCCCTCCTCTCCGTCTTCCATCTCCCCCACTATGCCACGGCGGGCAAATCGACCCCGCTTTTTCCCGCTTTTCCTAATCCCCCACTCCAGTCCAGAATACTGCACAAGGTAAACTCCTCTAAAACATTTCTTCAGAGCAAAGCAGATATACAAAAATGTTCTGATTATGAAATCTAATATTTTATATAGTATTTATATATAAAATGCATATAATATTTTGAAAATTCTAATTCTATCATATTTTTGCTTGAGCACAATAAAACTACACTAGCATACATTCAGGGGGAAAAAAACGTGTATTTTAAATTTAGTAAATTGTACGAATGCACAAATAACAATGTTTATTGGGCAAAAATATTATATCTTTGTATGTTTCCCTTTTATATTTTTACAAACAGTCTGCAAACAGTGTGACAACATGCCCCACTATTGTCACAAAATGTGTTTAATGAAACGCATCTCTTTTTTTCCTGGGCAATAATTGAAATATTCAATAGCCTTTTAAAGCCAGGATTGTAAGTGCCAATAAAGAAAATGATTTTCAAAAAAATAAGCCTGAAAATATTTCAATAAAGCCCTTGCATACTTACATATATTTATATATCACATTACAGATCAAGGAGTTTTAAAATATCTGAAATGCATCAAATTATAAAATATTTCTGATTCTTTCTTGAAGATTTTCAGTACTTTACTATAGATGAAACTAAACTAAAAATGTGCAAATTTCACAGCTTTGACAAAAAGGAAAACAGTTTGTATCATAACCAAAAAATACTGGCTCTTTTAACACCTAATTATTTATTAATGTATGTGTTTATTAAGATTGAAAATTAAATAATCTGCCAAATCATCTAAATATTATGGCAAATGCCAACACAAGAACTTTCACAGATTTCCATTTGGAAATTTTATTAAATTCTTGCACTTCTTGTAATTAATCAATATTAAAGGTCTTCTTAAACAGTCCTCGACTCAAAAGGCCTCAACACTGGCGTTCTGACCCCCATCAGGAAAATCTGCCTGTCATTTAAGAATTCACACGCAGCTATCATACAGCTGCACAGGCCTGCACACGGTGCATGTGCACAGAGAGAGAAAGAGTAATTTCATTTCCATGTTTCAGGAGCCCCTCAACGTGTAGGCCAACAGCAGGACTATATTTAACAGATGACAAAAGTTGCATTCCAGACGTACAGTACGATCTTTGTGTTGAACTTTGTGTATGGAAATAAATGGTGAAGAGGAGAGAGGTGAGGGGTGGGGTCAACAACACACAGCTGCTAAGCCAATGCAGCTCCATGAGACGCAGAATTTACAACAGCATTTATCTGAGTTCCCCATTTATCAGTTACAGGATTGCGTTTGCAGCTTTAAAAACAAACGCAACGGAAATAAATCAAGAAAAAGTCAGAAATATAATTCATAACCATGACAAAATTGGAAAAAAATTGAATATATTTCTATTTATCTGCGATACGATTACGAAATTCTTAACAGTCCACATCCGAACAAGAAACCTTCATTAACTATTGAACTAGTGTAGAATATTGTGTATGCACAACACTGCCTTTAAAAAACACCATCGTGACACAGGGAGCAAGAGAGAAACAATCAAGGGAGAAAAAGAAAAGAAAAAAAAAACACCAGGTTATTTTCACACACGATCATAGAGAGCAGCCTGCCAAAATCATCAACGTAAGACAATTGAGCACAGCAAGCAGAAAAAAAAAACCATCTCAGTAAATATTTACAAATCTTTTCCATTCATTTACCAAGCACTAACAAAACCGTACTGTACTCTTTCACGGCCCACCCCCTCCGACCCCCCCCCACCCACCCACATCTGCGATTCATTGACTTTACAATTTACCACATGTCGAGATGGGAGAGGTCGGGACTCTATCTGAATCACGACACAAATATGCGAGTGATTTATTGTTTTAAAAACCATGGGCCGATTTAGTGCAACTCCACTCTTCCTGAGCATTACTCCTATTGGCAGACCATGAACAATTACAGTTTGGACTAATTAAGCCCTGAGAATGTGCTGTGCGCCGCTAATGTCTCACAGGCCCCGCTTTTAGTTTAATGGTGCCAAACTTTGCTCCCCAACTTAACTCGCACAAATCCAAAACAGATTGCACTTTTTTATGGGTGTTTATCAAGCCCCAGCAAACAGAAACCGTTTGTTTTTTTTTTTCTTTTTGCGCGCGTAGGATGGGAGGAGGAGAAAAAAAGACAAGGAGGAGAAGGAAAGAGTGGCAGAGGGAGAGAAAAAGAGAGTCTTGCTTCCGCCATTCTTTGTAAACAAAAGTGATTTGCAAAACAAAAGGATGGCAACCTTCTAAATAAACTGGGAGTGTATTTTGTGGAGAGCGGCACAAAACGCGAGCGCGTAGCTCGGTGAACCCCCTGCGGATAGCAATTAGGGGCCATTAACATGTAAAGCCAATTTGATAAGGTATGAGTCTATCCCTGTAAATCCGCATTAAACTATCTTCTGCACCTCACACGACAGGCTATTCAACACACATAATCCATACGATAAAGCATTGTTATTGACGTCTTAGCCTAAAAAGATTCTGCCATGGTTTATTAAAATACATACATGTAGGGCACATGAGGGTCGAATGCATCTTTAGCAAGAAATATTAATTACACAAAATCAATTTTGACATTTTTAGATCAAATAATACATTAAAATTAAAAATATTGGGAAAAAAATATTCTAGGTCTCCGCCATGCATCTCCTTCTCTTTGCTTTAAATAGTGCAGAGTGCATTTGGGTGTTGCAAGTTTGTCTTTTTTTATATTATGTTCCTTTTTTAAACTACGCATAATTATACGTTGAAACCTGAAACCTCTGCCAAAAGTCTGCAGGCCTAAGGAATTATGGGGCCAGGGGTGGCGTCAAATATCTTAACATTCATAAGTCAGAGAGGCAGTAAATAAACCCAGCGGATTTACGGGCAAAAAGCCCCCTGCCAGAACTCAGCCGGCCAGACCTCTGCTCTACCTCGCTTTCCCCTCTCCACAGACCTGTTGAGGTGCGATTTTAGCCTAAAGCCACCCAGTTAACCCAGCACCTTTCCAACCACAACACACACGTAGAGTGTGTCCGCAGCCGTGTGTCCGCCACGCAAACTGCTCTCGATGAAAGGGGGAAGAGTGGCTATTGTCTGCAGCTTTTAGTGAGGGAAAAAAAAAAAGAGGATCCAGGCATTGTCAGTAGAACGTCACGGCAAATTGCTAATTGCTACCAAATCATCGTGAAGCTTTTCCGACTGAGGTGGTTGGAAATACAAACTCCCGTTATTACAGCTCTCAGAGGTCAGACGAATTAAACTCGCTCTCTCCCTTCAGTCAAACACACACCAGGGGAAAAGCATTTTATCACTATTGCAAGAGATGACACATGGTCAACGTAAATTAAATAATATATGTTTTTAAATTGTCACATCTCTGATATCAACCTTTAGAGAAGCATCCGCCATTACCTAAATCCTTACGGATTAAATAATGCGGCAGTAGCAAATTTATCCTGAAAACAAAATTCTGGATCAATAAATCCATAAATGTTCGATAAACACTTACACAATAAACACATAAATACAATAAAACTGGAATATATCATCTGCCTGTTTAATACAATTTAGATTAATACAATTAATAAAAATAAAAATTTTTTTAAAAAAGGCCAAGAAATGCTAAAAAGCACATCATCGGCAGCTAAACCCAACAAGCCCCATGCATTCGTTAAACGGAGCGACAGCTAATCGATGCTCAGGTGAATTATTTATCCTCTACTTAAGTAATGCGTTTATGAATACAACGGCTTTCAACTTCAAAGCGGTGTGGGTCGGACGCCCAGGAAGCTCATAGGTAGCAGACCTCATGGCAAAGAAGCGGGGCGAAGGGCTACAGCACGATGTCAAAGACTGAGATCTGTGGGCCTGGTTACAGTAAGAGATCAAACATTACAACATACAACTATAAAGAAATTCGCTATATCTATGGGCATAATATTTAGGCTAGAGGGTCAGAACAGACCTGGACTGACTCCCACATATAGGGGAGGATATCAAACAATGATCCTACTTCCGTGAGAGATCGCTAAATATATTCTCGGTAGCCAAAAATGAATAAGCCAGCGATTTAGACAGGGCTCCTTCCCAGCAGGGAGAGGAACTATCAGACTATGAACTCTGGCAACAGCATCTCTGGGATTCTTCACAACCTGCTATACTGAAGACACACTATATGTCAAATGTTTCCTTCTAATGCACATCTGCAGTAGCCACACTGATGCTTTCAGAATTTTCTGTCCTTTTTATTTATATGTGAATGTTTCTAATGTGCATTTAGATCAGTAAAGAAATTATCAGCAAGCGAAGAACAGATTCAGCAAAAAGGCATGTTTTGGGATGCACGCAGTATCCATGACAAACACAAACAGCCAGAGATGTTTCTACAAAAACGTCTCACTGATACTAGAAACAGCAGAATGCCTTTAAAATACCTGAAGTTAAATCCACAATTTCAGAGCAGTGCATTTCGAAGGTAGTCATTTACTTAATTTCAGGTTACACCACATGTCATTGTCATAAAGCGTACCTTCACGTTTCAGATTAAGCCTAGAGCTGATTATGAAAATCAGAAATGACAGCAAGATCCTACTGCACAATTTTCCTATCCTTATTATGTTTTATCTACAGCAATGATATTTAAAAAAATTGTAAAATATCAATTGTGAATAAAAATATTAACCTACTAAATCAACATGAATTATTTCTGGTGCCAGGAAAAGTGCTGGACAAATATACATAACTATGCATAGCTGATATAAACAACATAATCTGTATTTGCATTGAAATATTAAGCATATATTCATATATTGTGTGTTATTCAACATTATGCATGCTCTAAATAGGAAGTCCATCATGCCATGACAAAATGTTAATGTAAACATAAAACATATTATATTTAATGTGCATTTTAAGCAAATGTTTATTTAATTTCAAAACAATTCTGACACTGATATTTCACTACACACTGTGTCAAGGGTGGAATGAGCAATATTGTGCTTTCATTCTGACGATCACAAATTCATTGACTGCCTTTCACTAATTACCATAAACATTTCCCATGATGCTCTTTGGCAATAACATTTATGTGCATTGCATTCTTTAAATAACAGTATTATGTTAAGCTCGGATAAATAACTAATGTGCCATTTTATGTGGCACACTGTAAAAATGTTTTCATCATCGTGTCATAACAGCGTCTTTGTTTCCATCCATTTAAACTGTCAAAATAATTTCTGTCATTTCTACTCGATTTTCTTCAGCAGTAATTAAATTCAAAGTGACAGAAAAAGCGCAGACTGTAGCCTAACTACAGCACCACTTTGATTTCATTTTTTAAAAATATTAAGGTTGCAATTAAACTGAACATTTTAATTTTTGAGGGTTAAATGCTTTAGAATAACAGAAACGCTTTATTTTTTCCACGTGTAAAAATCATCACAACGATAATAACGATGGTAATAACAATACTATTAATATAAATTCAGACATTCTTGTACATTTCAGTTTTAGAAATTCCGGAACACACGCTACTGTAAATTAAACGTCTAGTCTGAAGCAAGCGAGCTAATCCACCACTTATTCAAGTACACAGACGATTAAAATTAATAACACTGTACAAATGCAGAAACTAAGGCAAAGGTAACCTGCCAAGTATGCAAATATAGCCGGGGAAAATGAGAAGAAAAAATAACAACGGAGTTCAAAGTTGCAGTGGCCGTGTGTTTGTGAATGTCATGAAAGCACATTATGCGTTCCACTGTACTCGCCGCTCGCAGGCAGCGTTCGTTCAGAGCGACAGCGGATCCGCGGGAACGGCATGCCACTGTACTGTGCGGAGTGAAGTGTGGCAGAAGTTCACGAGCCGACCAAAACAATCCCTAAACATGGACGTGGTGCTTTAGCTACGTGCATGTGGCTGCAGAAACACGTTAAAAACACTTACTGTGCGCGCGGTGGGTGAGAGCGATCCGTTCGGGAGGTACGGGCTCGTGAGGTCGGGAATCATTATAAATGGATAGCCCGGGTACGGTGGGCTCTTGAACAGCCCTCCATCTTGCCTTTTCGCAGCTAACATGGCGGGGGAAAAGAGGAAAACTTTTAGTTTAAGTTACATTCCCAAAAAGAAAAAAAAAAAATACTTTGTACGTATGTGCAGAAGCAAACGGAACCGAGGCACCGTGTTGTTGTCCTCTGCAAAAAGATGATTTAGAGAAAACAAGCACTCACCCTCCTCTAAACTTTCTCTTGTTTTGTCTCTGAAACTTTCAGATCTAGGCGGAGGCCGTCTTTCCGCCTTGAAATGCAACGAAACACAGGGAATGCATTGAATAATCACAGCGAGGAGATCGTTAGCTAGTTAGCAGCGTGTTTAAACAAGAAAAGTGCATGTAAAGTTGTGGACAAGTCGCGGATTCGCGGTTATTTGTCACTTACCTCGGAATCCGAAGAGCTGTTTTGATTCGTTTCCGACTCGTTTACGAGAGAAGACTTGACATCTGCTAAATCCCTTTCTGCTGAGGAGTTCTCCGAAATCTTTTCCTCCTGCTCGCCTTCGTCTTTGAAGGAAATCATTTCATCGTTCGCACCCAGATCGTCCCCTCCACCGCCGTTCAGCTGCGGCATTTTTCCCGAGGAGCGCTAATTTTGCGGGGGGCCAAAAACACCCAAAAGTTTTTAAACCCTTGATCTTGGTGTGATCCCCGAATCCCGAGTTTTAAGTTTAGGGACTCGCAGTGGCGTTTGGCTGGGTGAGTGTTCAAAACTCAAAAAGAAGAGGGCAATCTTGGCAGAAACAGAAGCCGGAGACGGAGCTGAGGCGCTCGGATTGAGGGAGTTGAAGTTGGTCGGAGTGGTTTTCAGTTCAAAGGCGGCGCTGATTGACAGATAGAGAGGGATGGAAATAGAGAGAGTCTGGATTCGGGATTATTGACAGGGAGAAACACACAAGAAAAAAAAACTAATGAGATTCAAACAGGGAGGGACTTGAAGTGACGTTTTCATAAATAGAGAGGGGCAGGAAAAAGTACTGGAGGGGGAAAAGGGCTTGAACGAGAAAGAGCGAGCGCGCGCGAGAAACACAGAGAGGGAGAGGAAAAGAGCTTTTGGTGAAGAGCAGGACAGTTAAAGCGAGTCGCCCCTGTTTGCTTTTGTACAGGAATGAATGGAAAAATAGGCGGAAGACACTTGTGCGGTAGTCTGCATGTTTCTGAGCGGCGAAACGGCACACAGCTAGAATCATATCGGCTTCCTTATTTTCTGCAGTTGTTTCAGGAGGTGTCGGTGGGCTGAAATAACCCCACTCGCTCCAAACATGGACTCAAATGACAATACACTCTGAATCAATCCTATTTTTGAAAATATCACCTCAAAACGATTTTACTTAAAAAGGCTAAACTTGCGAGGCATTAATGTAGCAGTTGTTTATGTCCTTTTATTGGTGATTTCAAATGTTGCTGGCATTATCCTACGCAGCCTATATAATCTTATATACTGAAATGTATTTTTAAAATCATTATATCAACATCTTTGTCGTCAAAAAGCGGAACTTCTCACTGCAGCTTGTCACTTTGATTTTACATAAAAAATAAACCGTTTTTGTGCGTTAAAATTTCTATCTATATAAGGTAGGCTAATATATATAGTTACATGCATACAAATTTTCCTATAGGAACCTTACATTTATTTACATGTAAATATAAACACTGCATATGCATACATGTTCCTATATATAGATCAAACAAAAAAAACGTTTATGTTTTATGTAAAATAAATTATTAAATTATATGAATATATATATATATATATATACACACACACACACACACACACACACAATGCAATGTATTTCTAAGTATATTACATTAAAATATATACACACTATGATAGAATGAATAAAGGTTGTGTATTATATATATCATTTGTTGGTTCTGAGACAGACAGGCTAGAGTGAGTGTAGATGGGCTAATTGAGACCAGATAACCCGTATTCATTGTGAATAAAGACAAGGGGGGGTGGGGGTTGAATATCTTTTCTCTCACATCTCTTCTCTACAAAAATGCAAGAACAAACTTTTTTGTATTTGTTTGTGGGCGTATGCTTTTGGTTTGTTCATTTTGGATTTAAATACAGTGTATTCATACATGAATATATGTACAAATCATAAAAGATTATGAAATTAAAAACTATGGGCAGCTTCCCAAAATTGTATGAGCTATGAATTATATTCCAAAGACATTCCTGTGTGTTCTGATTAGTACTGCCTAATATCATCAGTCCACTGACTCATAGTATTTTCCCCTTTTAACATTATTTGGTTAGTTATTTAATATTTAAATTAGCCATTTCCTTACATCCATTTTAACAGTCAAGGTCACACAGGTATCAGAAAGCTTCATTCATTTCCCTATACCTGAATTTCACTGGTGGAATTATGCAGAAACAACATCATTTGAAGGGCCTTGCGGTGTTGCCTTTATAATATAATACAATGGGAAAAAAAAAAAAACATTATTGGTATCATGCATATGAATATACAGCATGCCTATAAAGTATACAATGTTTAAATGTTAAAATTTGTACTCCCAATAATTAGAACATTTTATTATAAGCAACCATATATATATTACAACGACAGCAATATACGAACTGACTAAAGAAAATAAAAAATAATATTTCGTATATACACAAATAGCACAAAATTCTATGATTTGCAATTAAAACAATCTCCCAAAACAGTTGCAGAAATGCTGCATGATACATCTTCACATTCTTTGAAGTTATTTATAAATATAAGATCTATGGGATAGATATGCATCCTTACTTGTTATAGAGTGAGTCAATATGATTGAACAATAACGACTCAGTATTTAAAATGTGCTGTCAGCAGCTGAAAGATGCCCCATTGCTTTTTGACTTCAGAAGTCTGGAGCCTGCAGATACCAGACCAAAGCAGCTGAGCTCCTAGCTAGCATCTCCCTGGATTGCCTCAGCAGGTTACTGAGAGTTCACTTAGATTGGGTGCGTTTTATCAGCCTTGCTAAGCCAAGCCTTGCTCTATTTATTTCCCTGCTGGATCTAAACCTATGACCAATCCATGTGTTAAACCACGCTTCAGACTGACCTATTCTTTCTGTGCCAATATTTTATCACGCGCAAGTAAACAAAAATGAGAAATAATGTTTATTTCAGATTTGACAATAAAATAAGAGACGAGCTTTGATTTCTGCACACTTGCCCTTATATCTCTATACTGCGTTCTGTGTAAAACGTTACCTGGAAAGATATTTGCGTCTGTGCAAATGGTTAATTACCCACAATGCCTGCGTGTTCCTGTGCTGGCTGAAATGGCTCTGTTCTTAATTAGCATATTATGGGCTCTGTTAATGGTCTTCCCGGTTGTTTTCAGAGTAACAATATGTGCATTTTAAAAGCTGGGTTAATAGTGAATACAACATGATTTATGCCAGATCCCCTCTAAGCTAGTTGAATAAAACAAAAAAGTTTTTTTAGTTTTTACAAGTGGAACTTGGCATTTAACCTTTTCGCATTTAGTCAATTGCAAATTTCCCCATTGTGAGAGAGCCTCTGCGTACCATTTTAGCATTTTTTTCCCTGTAGGAGCTCAGATGAATTTTATCCTGTGAATAATGACGTGGTTAACCACAATTATGTGATTCTAATGGATCTTCATGTTTTGCATGCACAGACCAACAATAGGGAAATTATTTTCTTTACAACATTATGCAAAGTTTCATTTTAGAATGTATATTTTAAGGGCAGATTGAAAAACTAATTGTGTTACCCTCAGCATTTTGAAAAGATTACAGTCAGAGAACAGTCAGAACAGAAGCATTTGTATGTGAGTAAATGAGTTTTGATGGAATGGAAATGTTAATAGATTATTAAAGTTCCAAACAAAGTCTAATCTTACAGTGCATCTTTCTTTCTGTTAGTTTGTGAATCACAGGATTTGACTCAGAGATGTGTCATTTAATTGGTTCTGTGAATCCAACTTGGATCAGCATTTAGACCTAGAAAGCTGGTTTTTAGAGTTAAAACAGTGTAGTCCCTTCCACAGCGTTAACTGCGTCTGAACATGTCTCTCACCCCTGGAGTCTGTCAAATACTCCAAAGTGGGAAATGTATTTGAGAAAGGAGGAGCACCGAATCTGTTTTCCAAAACAAACAGCAGACTTTTCATACATGGACGCGACAGCCATTTATCAAGGTATGTAGCCACCTGAAGCGGCGCATCAGCGTGTACGTATCACATCTCTTAAACTCTGCGGTCACAACGAATATCGGAGCCAAGGCACACACAGAGGAAACTCTCTGACATCACACCAAACCTACATTAACTCAGAGGATGACCCCATGACCCCAGAGTTATCTCTCGAGCACAGCCTCGGCATCAAATGCTCTCTCTCTTTCAGCAGACCTTCGATTCCTGCCCACAGTTTTCAGATAGTCTGTATAAATTATACTAATGTCAACAACAGCTTGTCCTGAAGACAAAAAGCTTAATGTTGTATGATTACATAAAGTCCTTTGGATCTTTGTAATGCTTGTGTTTTAGCTTGCTGTGCTCTCTGTTATCCAAATATTTACCATTTATGAGTGCTTCTCTATAATAGATTAGTTTTTGGATTTAGAGAAGCACAGACACTGGACTAAAAGGCGGGTAAGGCGCTCTTAATAGGTTCTTATTTGGGTTCTGTAAAGAACTTTCTGCCAATAACAATGAATATATGAAAAACCTAATAGTATTAATAAAGAAATGGCACAAAATGTTTTTTTACACTAACAAATGAAATATATGAGATAATACGTTAAGTCATAGTATATTATGTTTATTTTACAAATGTTCACATGATAAACTATTTAATTCACATATCCATGAACTATTGGCAATTAAAAAAAAACAAAAAACTGCTAAATATTTGAAATCTATGGAATTCAGTTGAATCCCTACAAGTGTTCCATCATATTTCAGGAGTTCCAAACATGAAGCCAGCAATAGAACTCAGACTTGTATAGAACTTTATAGACTAGCCTTAAAATTGTGAGAATTTGGTATTTTAGATTAGAAAACACTTATAAATGCTGTTTTAGACCTATATTTTCTGCTGGTGATCTCATATGGGTGCATTATTAGCTGAACATTTGTTCTAGCAGCAGCCCTCTCATTTTTTTATTTTTTTATTTTTTCAAGGACGTGTCCGAAAAGCTTCTTCCTGAGCAAGATACAGGAAACAGCAGGCAGTTTCCCAGGCTGAAAGAGCAGGAAAAGTTTTCAACACAGTAGGGGCAATGGCTGACAGCTATCATAGATCATAGTGCATGTGGGTTTGAACTATAGAGTAAGGATATTAGTCTCAGAAGGATGTGTTTTACATCATGATCCGCTCCATTCTAAACATCAGGATCAAATGTATACAGCTCTAAATGCATTTAAACAATCCATAATGTAATAGACACAGGTTGCTCTTTCATACCTCAGGAGACTTAATGGAGGTCTGAGTTCAGATTTATTCAGCTTTGTCTTCTGCAACCCTTTAAATTAGAAACAAATATGGCAATTGTTGCATACAAGAGTACAGAGATATTAATGTAAAGTAAATGAATGTAGATCTCTTCTGAAACTCTAAAGGAGATTCATTTTCCTCAGATTAAATATTTGAAAGCATTCAATTCAAAATCTCAATTTGCTCAACACCATCTAATCACTCTGCTTTCTAGAACAAACAACAGCATATTAAATGGACCTAATTCATGCGTTTGGTTTTATAAGTCTATAGAAAAAGAGTTCATCAAATCTCAACCACGGTCCTCTGCTGAATCCTAGATGAGATTCCACCTGCTAGGGTCTGCATACCATGGCTTAATTAAGAAATTAATGCAAGAAAATCGATCTGGCTGACAAGCCCTCCACCAATCTCTATTGCTTTCTTTTAAAAACTATATCTGGAGGATTTTTCAGATGCATTTCAATGCCATTGTGCAGACTTCATTAATCAAAGTAGTAGGTTGTGTTTTATCTTTTAATATAATATCGCTTAAGTGCATTTGTGTCAGTGTCTGTGAACTTGAACACCAGTAAAGACCCTGTTTATTTTATTTCCTTTTGTTAATTGAGTGGTTTGTTATGGCATTTGCTTCATCCGATGCTTTTGTGTGCTTGTATGTAAACTGAATGTCTCAGAGAATCACATAATGCCAGGAGCATCATGAGTGTGATTCACTTATTACGACGTGTCAACCTGCAATCGTAATGTCTATTTTCAAGGTATCTCATAACAACCTTGAGCTCAAGTTTTACATAAAATCGACTCATTACACTTCCAGAAAGCGATTCATGACCTGAACAAAGGCAGGTCAGAGGGCAAAGCCGTTGTCTTTTTATATATTTGAACAAACAGAAGGCGGCATATTTATACACACAAACCGGAATAAAACTCGGTTGTCAGACAGGAAAAGCGACGAGGTCTGTGTTCACTTTAAAGCAACATTAGTTGCAAGAGCTTTTGTTCATATTAATGGTCAGAACGAAAACTCATTTTCCACCCAGGTCGCCCATGCCATCCTCTCCCTGGGAAATGAATCCCACATCCTATTTTTGTTCATTAACCATCTCCAAAATGCATCATAAGCACGGAGATCACATCACAGTATATTTTATCAATATTAATAAGGATAGGAAAACTCTACTGGTTATTAAGAGACTCCCCAGGCTTTGATTTAGACCATTACTAACGCCTCTGCATCTTTAGATTAAAAAACCGACCTCTTTTATTTAATAACATTAAATCCTGGCATGTATCTTCTAAAAGCTTTAATAAGACAAAGATAAGATTTGCATCCCCATACAAGTGTCTTTTTCAATTGATTATGAAGCCGCCATTGATGTGTGAGAAATTGATGTTTTCCTCTGTTCTTAAGGGGCTCTAATAGAAAGGGCGGGATTTGAGGAGGAGACTTTGCCACTTTGATCTTCAATCAGTAAAAATTCCCACTTCTTCTTTGTCAGACTATATTTGGTAAATAACAGTGACAATCCATGTGCTTTAATAAGATGAAATGACGGGAAAGAAAGGGAAGGGAGGAGAAACAGTGAGGGAGAGAGGCAGAGAACATGGAACGGTTCTCTCGATTGTGTTTTTGTAACGTTGGAAGGTGTTGGCGAGGCAGCCCACAGGTCACAGCACAGGTCTGTTGGAGACAATGTGTCCAGCTGAACGTACTAACAAACAGATGTAAAACCCATACCGCAGAGCTTCGGGCTTTCAAAATAGAACAAACTCAAAACAACTCGGACCAAAGTGGCCGGCAAGTCTGAGTGTTAATGGAAAACAAACCAGGTTTGGGGTTTGCTTGTTCGATGTGACTCAAATTTCACATTCCTGTACCAAAACACGCACTGCTATAGTAACTTCACAACAAGCACATCTACTGGGATCTAAAACGATGCTTCTCAGTGGATTTGTTCATCCAAATAAGAATAATCATGTCATCGTTCATTTGCTCTCATGTCAATACCAACCTATTTGACTTTCTAGGAGCACAAAGGAAGACATTTCCATCAATGGGCCGAATGCTCTTTTTACATGTAATCACATTAATCATTTTATTTATTTATTTATTTTTGGTTTCTTCTTAAAAGGACCCATTTTCATTTTTAGTGTGAAGAATGTTTTAATATTCTAAATGAAAAGGTTCCATGGATGTTTAAGGTTCTTCATGGAACCATAGATGCCAAGAACCTTTATTTTTAAGAGTGAATAATGAACTATTTGCAAACAGCACCATAAAAGTAAATCATAAAAGAAAGCTCATGTGCTATATTCCAAGTAGTGGAGAAACGCGCTGATATTTAAGAAGTTACACACCAAACATCTGTCAGATTTAGGGATTTGAACCCAAACTGAATCCGTCCAATTTGTAAACGAATCATTCAGTTCAGATTTAGGAACTGGATCAGTTTATTTATTACACTACCCAAATAACAACATAACAGCTGTAATTTCAGTCTGTTTTCCCACATATATTTTGTGTAACTTCAAAAGACTTGAAATATATTGCACAAGTTGTTTGGAACACTTTTACGACACTATTATGACTTTTTTTTTCTTGATGGCTCCATTGCTCATTCACTGTTATATTGAAAAAATTGTCCAGGATATTTCATAAAAAATACATTTGTATTATACTAAAAAAAGTAGAAAGATGTGATAAGGTACTCAAATAATGACAGAATGTTCATTTTTTTAGCGATCTGTCAAACCTATGCTGAGATATTCCTCACTGTACTGTACCTCATCACTGGCCGCTGCAGTTCCCTCGGGTGACTGGAGTCTCTGCCAACCTGTACTTGAAATATATGGGGAGAGGGCACAGGATCCAGCATAACAAAGCCTAGCCATGCTGGGTAAACCTGAGGGGGATTTGACTCACAAATAGAGATGGGAGAAGACAAAGACAAAGGAGAGAGGAGGGGAAAAGTCTAATGGAACACTGCCAGACCAAAATGGCCTCGTTCGCCCAGGACAACACAAGTGGGTTTTTGCATTAAGATCAGAAGACGTAAGATGTAATGGAAAGATAGCGATATGACATTATACTTATCGCAGAACAACGTCTCCTCGTGAAGCACATTTAAGGAAAACTCTGGCTTAAAAGGAAATTCGATTATATGAGATTAAATCAGTTCACCTGGTGAAATAACAAAAGATAGTAAAATACGGAGTCCGCCCAAACCAGGCGAAATGATGTATAGTTGTATAAGGCACGCTACGAATGTAACAGCTTTCAATCATGGTGATGATACTCACCACATGAGCTTTCCCACAGTTCCCATGGGCACTGTGTCATCACAACTCCAAATACTGCAGCAATGAGAACAGTGTGGGATTCACAGATTCACGCAAACGGTATGAAATGATCACTTCAAGATGGGGAGACAAAAAAAAGAACGTTACGGAGACAAATAAGCTCTGTTCCAAAATCTAGTATGCTGCCTTACTGCCTCCATAAGCAGCATCCGAACTGAAATGGAACATCAAAAGTGACTAATTTGGAATGCTCTATATAGAAATAAACATATAATAGCGCCGCTCAAATCGAGAGTAAAAGATACTCAAACGATACAGGCTATGCGAGCCAAGTTTTCAATGTTGCAAAACATTTCTATTTTTTTAAGTGCTTTTGAACTTTCTATTAATCAAAAAATATTATCACAGTGTCCACATAAGCATTAAGCAGCACGATTGTTTTCAACATTGATAATAATGAGAAATGTTGTATGAGCACCAAATCAGCATATTAGAATGACGTCTGACACTGAACATTGGAGTAATGGCTGCAGAAATAAATTACATTTAAAGAACAATTATTTGAAATTGTAATGATATTTCACAATTGTACTGTTTTTATTTGTATTTTTTGATGGTATGCTTATTTCATTGACTTATAACACAATGCAAATAAAACAAATACACACATCATTTTGTTTAAAAAGTCTAATAGTTTTAAACTTTCTTGTGTATTAAATCAAATAATGCACACTGAAATAAAATCTGGTGCAGAAACTATTTTCACTCACTAATTACAAATAAACACCAAAATTAAACATAAAATTTTGAAGTAGAACGACAGAAATAGTATTTTCTATATAAAGTTTTATTTACAAATGCAAAAAATATTTTTTCATACAGTGCATGAAATATAAATATACATTAAATATATAATAAATATTTTGCTCACATCATTGGCCATACTTTGTTGCAGTGCATTCTGGGATTGTGTTTGTTAAAGATGAATGTGATTAGACAAGGTATCTCAGGAGGCAGCATAATTAATGCCTACCATTTGAAACGGCCTTCGCATCAGATATGCACCTCTGCAACCTCTATAGGTAGAACACTAGGTTTTGGGACAAAGCTATAGACTTCATCACATAGGAAATAAAACCAAACGAGTGGCTGGACTGATAGCGGCAGAAGCGGAGAAAGAAAAGGGCGGAAACATCAAGACAGAAGAGCTCTGGCCAGGTAGATGGAGAGAGAGAGGGAAGAGAGAGGGGCGCAGCGGGGAGCAGCAGGGGCTGGGGGCTGGCTCCAGGCATTGAGGGGGCATGCAGGGATTTACTCGCAGATCAACAATAGCACACTCAATAAACCCCCGTGGACGGGGGAAACTGATCCACCTCGACACATGTGAGCCCGAATTTACAAATGTTTACATCCTTTAAGGAAAAGAGGAGAAGCTGTCGATCCTGCTCGATATTTGCAATGAGCTCCAGAAGTAAACAAAATGTGGACGGGCTTTCTATGGCCTGCTTCCTTTCCCCATCATTCTCCCTCTACACCCTTCTTTTCCTATTTAAAAGACCCTGGAAGGAAATTATTCTGTTTGACACATGAGCCGATATTGAGATGCACTCACTCAATACATAGCGGCCTGTCTCAGGCTCTTAAACACACTGACAATGAAGTGGTAGTTATTTTTATGGACTGACTGACTGACTGACTGAAAAAGAGAAACCAGTTGTCGGTTTGGCCCAATGGAAATATCAACATATAACCATAGTTACTGTTAGCGATCACTATTATTATTATTATTATTATTAGACATAATGTTTCATGTGAGTGTGGTATAAAACAGTAATATTTTGTACAATTTAAAATAACGTTATTTATTTAGTTAGTAGTTTTCTATTGTAATATATTTAAACATTTCACTTATTTCTGTAGTGGCATTTAGTCCTCCGTGTCACATGATCCTTCGGAAATCATTCTAATATGATGATTTGATGTTGAAAAAGGTTGTGCTGCTTAAAACTTTTGTGAAATCCTATCGTGGAACCATTTCTTCAGCATTCTATAATTAATAGAAAGTTCAAAAGAAAAGCATTTATTTGAAATAGAAATCTTTTGTAACATTGTAAATGTCTTCACAGTCACTTTTAAACAATTTCATGTGTCCTTGCTGGATAAAAGTATTAATTTCATTAAAAAAAAAAAAAATCTTGACCTTGACCCCAGAAATTTGTACAGCATATTCATATTGACACAGAATTAGGGAGCCAGTCATCATCATGGATTGCTGTATGGAAAATAATGTCCTCTGGAATTTTGATAATAAATGTGTTCCACAAGAGAAAAAAGTCATACAAAGCAAAGTCATTCCTGTAAAGCAATTGATTTACAAATGATCTACAGTCTGATTCACATCTGCAGCACAAACTGTGCTGGATGAGCAAAGTGTTGATGTGTAATGCTCCTTCCCAACGAGGAACATTTATCAACACATTATTTAGTCTGAATGGGATTAGTTATGTAGTGTTGTTAGTGAAAAGATGAATAATTTAAGACATTATATTTCATCTATAATTTGTCCCAGAAAGACCCTTTTGGCAGAGGCAATAGAGCGTGTGCTTGTGTTCTAACCCTCCGTGTCTTTTTCACCTCTAGAGTGTGAGCAGGAGACAGACAGCTTTCAGAAGGCTGAGGTGAGGACAAGAGGCTCATGTACTGGTTACCGGCTCAGTGAAGCCAAAGCCGAGCCAGCAGCCTGTGCTTTACACTAACGCAACCCAAAAAAAGCACATAAAAGAGTCTTTCTCTCTGCCCCAACTCAAAACCACATCTTTAAAAAAGCTTGGCTTCAGAAAAAACAACTGCAGGCTCCTCCAAACACCTCAGACCATAGAAGTGGTTGACCATCTCCATGCTCGGACTCCTAAATGAGGAGCCGTCCCTCTGAGGACAGCAGCTATGTTCATCTAAAAAAGACCGTAAGGGAACACATGCAGAGATCAATTGTATTTTATATCCAAAATAAACACACCTCTAGCGTAGTCCTCAACTGGTTTTGCTTCAGCACAAAGATGGACATCAATTGGCAACCTATGGAGCCCCTAAAAATGAGATGGGAGTGAAAAATTTCATTTAAACGCAAATGTTTTTGCAAGTAAACACAAAGTTTCTTGGAGGAATGCAATACTTTTGCAAGAAAATGCTGTTTTGTGTGTTAACACAAATTTTCTCTGTGAAACGCCAATACTTTTATGAGAGAACGCAATGTTTTTCAGAGAAATGCAATAGTTTTTCGAGAGAATGCAAATGTTTTGTGTGTGAACACAAATTTTCTCTGGGAAACACCAATACATTTGTGAGAGATTGCAAATGTTTTGCGAAACAATGCAAAATTTCTTGGTGAATGCAATACTTTTGTGAGAACTCAAAGTTTCTCAGGCTTCCTATAAACATTGGTAACCATAGTAACATACAGTTATAGATGAATAGTAATACAGACGAAAATAAATTTTTATCGTTCCGGTCAAATATTGCAGCGCAAATATTATTAACATCTTTAATATGTGAATGCTGGCAAATGACCATGGCATAAACGGGATAATCAACGGATAGCTGTGCATTCATCGATTTGAATGCACTTCGCGTCGTGCATTCAAATCGTTTAATGCACAGGTAGCCGTTGATTATCCCTTACATATACACTGAAATATATTTTTTCCTTCCATCTTTCTTTTTTAATCACCAGGGGCTCCATAATCAGGGCCATCCGTAGTTGACGCGGGGCCCAGTGCGAGGTAGGGAGCAGGGCCACTGGGTCCATTCGTGATTGTGTTCCGGGGGTGGGAAGTGTCCCCCTCGGTCTTGCAATCGTGTTCCAGTCCCCCTCTGTCCGTTTGCTGGAGGGCCCCCTCAAAGTGCGGGGCCCACCAGTTGCACCTCCCAAAGGACGGCCCTGTCCGTCGGCACCAAAAAAAGTTCCAAAAATGTTTATTGAATGTTAGTTTCATAGATAATTTTGACTTTTTATAAAGGGGTTAAACAGCCTCAGTCATTATGTGGTTGGGTAATTCCAGATGGACTAGCGTTCATTATCAGGCTGGGGTAACTACTGCCGACAACTGTGAAACCTGTGTCAAAAAGTCTGTTTTCTGACCAGCCTTCATTTGCATGTTTGAATAATACATAGTGCTTATAAGCATATTAAATGGAGCAGATATGCACGTCATTTGAAGGAAGAGATCAGACCTTCCCAGTTAATTATGAAGATGTCAAATGTCAGGCAGTGAACCTCTGCCCCTGGGGTCGCCCCGTTTAGTTTAGTGATTATATGCACAAACTACAGATAAAGTGTCATCATACAGGTTATTAGAGCTGAGAAAGACTCCCTCTGACTCTCATTACCATTCAAAGCCAAAGAAACACAAGAAACGAGTGGAACGCTCGCACTTACTTCACTTTTCTGCAATGTTAAAGCTGGAACATACTCTGCGCAAGTACGTGAACACAAGCGCACATGTTGTCGCAAGGGGAGCCATAGCGAGAATTGGCATAAAAGTCTCAAATACTGATATGGTGGAGCAACAGTTTAATGCTATTGCAAAGTCAGTGTGTTTATAATACAGCAATTCACCCAAATAATAACAAATCTGGTTTAATGGATCTGAATGTAACTGAATGTAACTTTATCGCCCCCTTGAGTACTGAGGTTTGTTACTGTCTAGACATCACACCCACAGACCGCCCACATTGTGTTCGCTGAACATCTGCATATGGAAAGCCCATTTCCGCCACTGAATAAAAAAATAAATAAAAAAAAATAAAATAAAAAGGTAATTGCGACTTTTTACTTGAAGTCTTTTACTTTTTTAAAAATTAAGTCAGAATTGTGAGATATAAACTGGCAATTCTGAATTTTTTCCCCTTCAGAATTGCATGATGTAAACTCGCAATTGCGAGATGTAAAGTCAGAATTGTGAGATATAAACTCGCAATTGTGAGTTAAGTCGTCAGAATTGTGAGATAAAAACTCGCAATTCTATATATATATATATATATATATATATATCGCAATTTTGAATATTTCACGCAATTGGAAATTTATATAGAAAAAAAAGTCAGAATTGGGAGACGCAAACACGCAATTGTGAGAAAAAAAAAAGCCAGAATTATGAGATAAAAACCTTTTTTTGTTTTTTATTCAGTGGTGGAAACGGGCTTCCAGCGGAAAGTGGAACCACTTTTGCAAAGGCAAAAGTCTAAATCTGATTGGCTGACTTCTACAGGTTTTCCAGTGGCCTCTCCAGTGTCCAACAATCTTTAATGGTCTGAAAGCTGTGTTTGCAAGTGAAGTTCAGGACTTAAATTGTTTTAAAATACATTCAAGAGTGTCGTTTGAGGCACTTAGTTGAATTTAAAAGAGATGTATTCACGTTTACCAAAAGGATACAGGAAAAGTACAATTTTATAACTCACCTCGTAATCTTATTGTTTTTAAAAAAAGTTATTTTTACGACCAAGACGACACAAAAAAGAGCATTATGATTAAAGTAACATGATTTTATTATGAGAAGAAAAAAAAAAATACCAAAAAAATTGCACCACAAGATATTAACAATCTACTAACAAAATCTACAAGGAATATTATTGATTTTAATAATCCAGTCATATAGTCAAAAATGTCAGGATTTGCTTGTTTTGTTAGCAGGTTAATTAACTCAGCCAAATGCATCTTATTCAAATGAGAAAAAAATTAAAGATATACTGTATACAAATACATTCTTTTGCAACACTGCACTAAACCATGGATAAACAATTGCTAATTTGTTCCATGTTGTTTTTCTTCATTGTTGATACATGTTTAAATTCAAATCCAATTAATATAGACATAAATAAAAAAAATATGGCTAAAACAAACAAACTTTCTATTAATGATCACTTATTTTTACTTCAGCCTACTGCAGTATTCATATGAGCCCCAATTCTTTGTCTTTGTCTTTCCCACAAATCCATGCCAGTCTTCAGTGAAGTGTTCATTTAATAACTCATTAAATGGAGCAAAAGCATGTTAGATTTCCACCTTTCAAGTCCAGAGCCGGTTTAACAAGCCAGGTGTTGGTGCGTTTGTATTCAGGCGGTGAATATGTGAGTGTGGCGTAGGCCGGTCTGCTTAAGCCATTACTGCGCCATTAAGACCAAAAAGAGCTCCGGAGTCAGTGAGTGGAAAAAGAGAGCGGTGAGGGCCTGAGAGAGCCGCCAGTCAAACAGGTGAGCTCACTGTGTGTTTCTGTCAGTCACATCTCTCTGAAGTTCATTTATAGAGGTGCAAGATGCCTCACTAGCTCCTAACAGGTAAAAGGTACCATAATATCATCCCCTCAGAGAGAGCAGCACAATCTGATGTGTTCTTTCAACTGTACTAAACTGAGTCCAGGTCACAGAAGTGTGGCCTGGACTGCCCTGATTAAGAGAGAGAGAGAAGTTGAGAAAAGAAAGGCAAGCAAAATGAAAAATGAAGCACTGACCGACTGATCCATTGGAGATTCGGCACAAAGAGGTTGTTGAGGGGACGTTGGACCCTTGCTCCTTCAGCTGCGGTGTGGACAAAGAGTCAGGGCCTTTCGTCCGCGGCGCTGAGCACACTCAATATTTCATCCTGTCCTGAAGGCCAGAGCTGCTCAAGGCCACATCTCAACCTGGTCTCAAGGAAACTCAAAGCATTTTTATCCAAACTGAAACCCACCCAGAGCGCCCCTCACGCCTTAAACCGATGCACAAATATAGGCTCTAATTCATCGGCTAACATCTCTGCTCAAAATATCGACTAGATTTCCTTGTGAACTTTTTGGCTAATTCACCACCTAGACCAGTACTAAAAACCAGTATTAACCGGACTTGAATTTACATGCTGGTCTACACTGGTCTCTAGCCGGGCCTTGAATCTCTGTGGTTGAATCTCAGAGAAATCAAATACACAGGAGCACCATTTACAAACCATAAGGGAATCATATGCTTCGTAGTTGCTTTAGAAAAACACTTACAGAACCGCAGTTGATTCCTAAGAGACAATAGTAATCCTATAATGCACTATTTACTGAAATATTATCACTGAAAGTGTGCATGACATATGATCAGGTTGAGACAGAATCATGATTTTAGGAGGAAAAATCTGTAAACATAATGTATACATTACATTGCAAACAATGAAACAAACACAAAAGTGTGGAATTCAGTTTTTGCTGAGAGAAATAAAAATTAAAAGGTAATTGCTTCCTATCTACCAGTGTGAATTTATTTGAACAGTGTGAAAAGGAATAGTTAACCCCAAAATTAAAATTAGCTGAAAATGTCCTCACCCGCAGGCCAACTAAGATGTAGATGAGTGTGTTTCCTCATCTAAACAGATTTGGAGAAATGTAGCATTACATCACTTCTGCAGTGAATGGGTGCCGTCAGAATCCAAACAGCTGAAAAAAAACATCACATAATCCATAAGTAATCCACATGACTCCAGTCCTATATTTAACATCTTGGAAAGCAAAAAGCTGTATGTTTGTAATCAAAGCAAACCATCGCTTCTGGCTAAACTACAGAATCCTCTATCCATAATATTGCTGTCTTCAGTGAAAAAGTCTTCTCATCTAAATCAGGCGAGAAATATGAACAGATCATGCACCATAAGTTCATTTCAAATATATCTGTATTTTGATGTGAGAGGACAAAGGGGATGGACTTTTTCACTGGAGGAAACGTTAGTATGGATTATGGACAGAAGTGATGGTTAAAGTTAAAATGCCTCGATGGATTTGTTTCTTACAAACACACAGTTTTTCACTTCACTAGACATCAATTGATGGACTGGAGTCATATGGATAACTTGTGGGTTATTGTGACAAACAAACACATCTACATCTTGGATGGCCTGGAAGTGAGACAATTTTTAGCAAATTTTAGTTTGCTAATTTAAAGAATGTTAACCAAATTTACCATGAAGCAGCTCAAACTGTATTTCAGCTGTTTCATTCCTTGTGTCCCACGTCACAACACAAGCAATAACAGACACTTTTTGCACGAGGACACAAGGTCCACTATCCTTCAAGAGAGAGTGGCATCAATCAGCTTCAGCAAAATCTCACCGCAGCATTTCAAACCGAATACAGAATTACACATATGCTTCTCGCTATTCTGTATTGTTTTGTCTCATTTTCCTCAAGCCTGCCGTTATCAGACAGTTAACTATGTGTGCATTTTCAGGCCTTTGACTGCTTGCTTTCTTTTTTTCTGGCACGGGTGTGTAACGTGTGTGTGTAAGTGTGAGTTTGTGAACGTGCTCTGGCTTTGTTTTTCTTTTTGAAAATTCCTTTGATGTACGTGTTTATTTATTTATTTGTGTTGTGTGCAGGCCTTTTCGGCGGTTAAGGCTACAGTATATGTGCTGTGCGCAGCTCAGACTGCCATCCATCACTCGTGAACCTCTTTGACGGCTGAACCTCTGACCTCCTCTTCCCAGCATCCTCCTTTTGCTGCTACAGGAACACTTTTAAAGTCACATCGTGCCCAGACCGATTTCATTAGGCTTTGCGTGTACCTGGACAGAGATTAGCATATGAGAGGGTAATGGCATATTTCCCTGGAAATGCCCAAATCATTTTTATATTGTTAGTAATATATTTTATAATATAGATTTGCCGGTGAATCAAGAGAATAAATATCAGAAAAAGTTAAGGAAGAGGGATGTCATTTATTAATGTCATTATAAAGTATATTTTTCAACAAATACTCAGCATACACTCTCAGAAATAAAGGTACAAAAGCTGTCACTGGGGTACTGTTTGTACCTAAAGGGTCCATTTTGGTACTTTAAAGGTACATATTAGTACTTAAAGTGCACATATTTGAACATAATAGGCACAAAAGTGTACCTTTTGAAAAGGTACCACCCCAGTGACAGCTTTTGTACCTTTATTTCTGAGAGTGTAAGATGGTGCTAAACAAAATGTTGATTGCTAAGTATTGTATTTAAATCCAAACTAAGTATTGTATGAAATGTTATATTTTTATAACTTTTATATGTTATAGTGATTAATATAAACTACTTTTCAAAAGAGGTCCTTTATGCTTAGCAAGGCTGCATTTATTTGATCAAAACAGTAAAATATTATTACAATTTAAATAACTGTTCTCTGTTGTAATCTATTATAAAATTTCATTTATTTCTGTGAATTTTCAGCAGTTATTACTCCAATGTTCAGTGTCACATGATCCTTCAGAAATCATTGTAATATGCTGATTTGGTGCTCTTCCTATTAAAGTATTTTTGTGGAAAACATGATATATTTTCAGGATTTTGAATGAATAGGAAGTTCAAAAGAAAAGCAATCATTTAAAACAGATTCATTAATTCATTTAGTTAGTTATAGTTAAATATTTTTGTTAAAATTAGTGTGTCCTTGCTAAACAAAAGTATTAATTTTATTTCTTTTAAAAATCCCAGATGTGAGCTTTATATTAAAACCCACATTTCTTAGGTTTTAAAATTTTCTAGAAATAAATATAAAATTAATTAAACGTCAAAATTAAATAGACATGCTTTAAAAAAATAAAAAAAATAACAATGTTAACTTTGTTGCATATTTTGCCTAAAAAAAGGATGCATCTCATAAGGGACTAGCTAGTTAGGAACAAGTGTAATATATATACACTGTAAAAAGTGATAAGTCGACTTAACTTAAAAAAATTGAGGAAACTCGTTGCCTTAAAATTTGTAAGTAATTGATAATTAAAAAAATAAAGTTAATTGAATTGTCAAGTTCACTTAACACTTCTTTTTTTTTTTATGTACTTAATAATTTTAAGGCAACGGGTTTCCTCATTTTTTTTTAAGTTAAGTCAACTTATCACTTTTTGCAGTGTATATAAATTTGCAATTCACAGATTAAAAAAAAAAAAAAAAAAGATACTTTAATGCTAGGTTAATTTTATGTTAAATAATAACTAATAAACATATTTAATGAGTCTCACTAAGAGTTCCATAAAGAGTCCAAACCATCAATAAGAAACAGAGAACAACTACAATGGAAGAACTTACCTTAAACAGACACAAGATCAATCCAGTCTTCAGTTTTGACCACAGTATATATGAAGATGCTCTTCATCAGTCAAACCGATGGCCGGATACCAAGAGCACAATGGAGCTGGAGAGATACACCTGATCCTTCACATGGACAGACTTACTTAACCTGAAACCAGGGACACTCTCATTCAATTCAGTCTCAAGGCTAAACAGAGAAACACAACTGCCTTTTTTTCTTCTCATGAATTGTTTGTAAAAATAAAAGAAGCAGAAAAGAAGAAAGTTGAATGTTGTGTTTATGGTAAAAGCTGCAAGTCTGCTTAAATTGTTCTCCATTCTTTTCGCTTTCATCTACTTTTCCCTTCTTCTCCTCTATTGTCAGTTGACTAAGAATGTTTTTCTTGCATAAAAGCACGCACTTCACTGAAAATGACCCTTATAATTCCGACTGCCAACGAAACATTTCTCAAGAGCTCTGTCCTTCAACCAGGCATGTGAAATTTATCACAACATTCAAAAGATGCTCGTAGAGAAGTAACTCACCATCCTTGTCTCATACTTCCTCAAGTGTTTACTGTACATACCTGTGTAAAAACGTTCTCTTTAAACTATACATACGTGCTCAACTCACTCACATTCACCTTGATATAAATTTGATCATCGCTTTGGTTTACCATTGTACAGGTTGAAGATTGAATGCTAAACTTTTGAGCAAATCAGCTGGAGATAAAGACCCGTTTTGCCATTTCATTCTCTTTTCAATTTGGTCTTTAAAGGTGTAAATATGAGATAATTGGGGTTGGAGAGAAATCTCTGAAAGTGTCAAGTGGTTTCACCTCATTCGCGCTCGTATTTTCACGGTATGATGGGAGGTTTAGCTTCCTGCCTGCTGGGCTTCCTTGCTCTTTATTGGCCACATGGAGACTGGACCTCTCCCAAAAAAAACGAAATGAATTAAAAACAAAAATACAGCCAACTAAACAACTTTGTTTAGAAAATTACAGCGACGACATTTCACACATTTAGCACATAATACACGTAATTCACGGTGGCTAGGTATTCATTACCAGGTATCTGCTATAAATAAAACGTAAGCCAGAGCAGCATGGTTCTTTTGGAGAGTTGCTGCCAACTGTGAGTATTGGCTGTGTTCTGTCAGTCATGCCTGTGAGAGGTGCCAGTAAATTCTGGGTTTGTGTTAGAGAGGGCGATTGAGCATAAAACACTCACCTAAAAGCACACAGGAATAAAACAACAATCACTCAGGTCACCAAGACAGCCTCGAATGTAGTTTCATAAGTGGGTGGCTTCTGGAAGCTTTCGGATGGGGGCTAGAAAAGAGAACAAGCACCTGAACATACATTTCATACTCTGGATGGATAAAAAAATAAAATAAAACTTAAACTTTATGGATTAAACTAGTAATATTTTAGAATTATGATAATAAACATTTATACTAATTTCTCTTATAGGAGAAATAAATACTAAACATTTTTATTATCATAATTTTGCTTTAGCTCTCAAAATATTACTAGCGTAATCCATAATGTCTTTAAAATTTTTATTCTCAATTAGGAGGAGCCCATATAGGAGAATCAGATAATATAATATTAAAATTCTATACAATAATAATAATAATAAAAGTTTAAAGTTATGAGAAGAAAGTTCATGATAGGCTTTTCATAATAGGCCTTTTATTAGAATAAAGTAATTATGAGATTAAAGTAGTAGTATTTTCATTTTAAAAAGTGCACTGAAAAAAGGTGTAAACAATATTCACTCATAAATTGCTAGCAAATTTCACAATTACAAAGAAACAACAAATAACACATTGAAATAAAGGCGAAATTTTGAAGTAGAAAGACTGAAATAGTAATTTCTTGTAAAACATACTCCAGTAATCTTTGTTTTATAAACCAACTTCATATATATATATATATATATTTTTTTTTTACAGTGAATTTACTTTAGCATTATATTATAATACTTTAAATAGTTTTTAAAAAATATTATTTAATAATACTTTAATCTGTTTATTTAGATTTTTTTATTTTCATTCTTTTTAATGAAAAAACTACCACTTTAATCTCACAATGGCTTTATTCTAATAAAAGGCCAATATGAAAAGCCTATGAACTTTCTTCTCGTAACTTTCAACTTTATTTGTATTATTATTATTATTAATTTTGATTATTTTAATTGTAATATATTATATTACATTATTCTTTGGGCTACAGAAAACCTTATGAATTATGAACAGCATAAATCAGAAAGGTCACCATGCAGTAAGACTTTTATCAAGCTTCCTTTTGACAACAAATACTGCGGGATAGTCTTGCTAAAAGCCTGTCTGTTCATAGTAGGAAGCATTTTTTTCCCTCCTCCTTGAATTGTTAGATTTTTCAAAAGACTTAATTAGAGTCAAGCCATTCATCTACTTTAAAAGGATTTTGTGCATTTAGTTGAAGCCAACATTTGGGATTCTGGAAGATCTGACAAAGTCCAACATTTAATCACTAAATTATTTTTAGACCAATTACTGGTTTGCCCCGTTAAGAGCAAAATCCACTTTCCAAACGATCATTTATCCCTTTCTGCTATTTCTTTGCCCAAAAAAAAAAAAAAAAAAAAAGAGTGAGTCCTTTCAGTACCACATTATGTGTACTGGGCAGGTGTTTCAGATCATTTCCTTTTCTCTCGTCCATTCCTCCTGCCCCCACGCTGATTTGAATTTCTGCCCCGGCCTTTGGGGATTCAGCGATTTGACCATATTTTATTTATCAATTTTTGTAAAAGCTAATATTCAGCAGCTGTGATCTATAGCAGAATTACAATTTTCAGGGTCAAGAAGGATTCTGATACAGGAAGGAATGAGTACAATGCTGTTAGGGAAAAAAAAAGAAGAGCAGAAAAGAAAAAAAGAAGAGAAAAGGGGTTAAAAAAACCCACACAAGTTGTCTTTAAAAATAAATGAGAAAATCGGTAATCCCAGAGTCACTGCATGGAAAAAAGAAAATCAATACTTCTCTCAATTCACCTGGGCCATCCAGAATCCTTGAAACGAACAAAAGTTGTGAAATTTGTTGCCAATACCATACATCTTTCTCAGAGCAGCTGCCATCTTTAAAAATAAACTAGCTGGTGAGAGCGAGCGGGTGAGCGCGTGTTTACAAGTCAGGGTATAATGTGTTTACATGCAGCAAAAACAACAGTTTCTAATTGGGTGCAAAGTCGAACAGTAGGAGCCTTCGTTCAATCTTTGTAAAATTTTGTGTTTCTGAAGCAACCGCTCTCTCTGGTCATCTTCAGGGGCAGGCGAGCGCGGAAGAGAAGAGGGGCATCATACAGATTTTGTAACCTTTGAACCATCCATTCAATTGACCCTGTATGCCAACCTGCAGGGACCCCCATGCATGAATCTGCCTCCATTTCCTGCTCTGGGAGAAAAACGCCAGACCAGCTCTGCCATTGGATGCACGCTCATGAATATTTAATCAATTCCCCCAGCTAAGGAGGAGGTATCGCCGAGGGGGACTGAGAGACAGACATGGGGGGGGGGGGCCCCACCGCCGTGCCCTTTTCCAAGCGCCGCGTCAAGACAATGAAACACACACACACTCACATACATACACATGCCCTGGTGTTTATGGAGTACCATCACACACACACACACAAGCTTCAACCACAGAATCCAGTGACCCCCCCCCCCCCTCTCCTTCAGTCCGGCCCATCTACATACGGATGTGCTAAGCGATGCCCCCCCCCAGTTCATTAGTGTGCTCTTCAGTAGCCTGTCATAGAGGATGTGCTCCATCAAAGCTGATTGACTCTCGTTTTCCAGAGAGATGTCGCAGGGTATCACCGCTCGCTCAGATCTCCTGCTATGGGGAACATGAATGGCAGGCTGCCTTTTGAAGACAGTGATTTTCCACTGATGCCTCCCAGTTGGAAATTTAGAATCTTGTCTGGTAAGACACCATATGCAAAGTAAGTCATGCCATGCAACCCAACAGTCAGGCCATGGCATCCTTCACTCTCATCTCTTTCTCCACTTTCTGCATAACACTTTCATAGTCCAGCTGAAACATCTACATGATGTAAATCAACACCAAATGAACAGTAACTACACTGAACATCTACTATAATCAACTACTATAGTATCCATCTACTGATCTATAGTCAGCTATTATACAGCAATAGAGACATACTATATATGAATTATCTATATAGATATTAAGCATCTATTGCAATATAAACAGTTCCTATCTATCCATCTATCCATCACTCAGCTATACAGCATTAAAGACATATTATCTATTTCTACATGTAGTGTTTATTGTAATAATATCATAAATATATCTATCACAATATATTATCTATCTATCTATCTATCTATCTATCTATCTATCTATCTATCGCAGCTACTATATAGCATTATATATGAATGACCTATCTCTACATATAGACATTTAGTGTTGATCTATCGTAATATGATAAATATATCTATCGCAATATATAATCTATCTATCTATGCTACTATATAGCATTATATATGAATGACCTATCTCTACATATAGACAATTAGTGTTGATCTATCGTAATATCATAAATATATCTATCGCAATATATAATCTATCTATCTGTCTAACCATCCATCACTGCCAGCTACTATATAGCAATATAGACATATCTATCTTTACATATAGACATTTGGTGTTTATCGTAATATCATAAATATATATATCGCAATATATAATCTATCTATCTATCTATCTACAGTATCTATCAATCACTGTCAGTCAACATAGACATATATGAATTATCTATCCCTTCATATAGACATTTAGTGTTCAACTATCGTAATATATATATGTATAATTAATTAAACTTATATACACAGACACTTGTATTTATGCAGTTAGTTCCTATATAGCAATCTATAATATATGTGAATTATCTATGTCTAGGTATATAGATATCTTATCTATATACAGATATTTATATGGTCGTTCCCAATATATACTGTCACTATCTCCAGCTGAGTGACTACTACTTTATAGAAATATCAGCATACTATATATGAATTACAATATATACATATACTATATACACAGATCTATTTCTGTTTCTTTCTCAGTATATGTGTAGAAACTTCTAGAAGGAACCTTATAAGTGAGAGTAGGTCAGTGTAGCAGAATTGGAGGGTGGAGTTGAGCAGTGTTTAGATTATGTGATATAGGTCAGGCCTGCTTCTTTGTTCAGTGTGTAACTTCTGCCTTTGCAACACACGCTCACACTACAACAGCACAGAGGAGACAAAGGGAGAGAGTGTGTAGCACAAGGCTGGTGGTTTGACTGGTTAAAAAGTAAAATGTACTGTGCTTAAACTCCATTCTTCTGTTCCACAAGGATCCTACAAGACATCGGCCTGTGAACGGGCATGTGAAGAAAAGTGTTGAAAATGACATGTCTAATGAGAGCAAGGACACCAGCATGGGTGAAATACAATACTGCTTTAATGACAGTGTTGAACCTAGACAAGCTTTTAGTATATCTACAGAAAACACTATTCATAAAAGTAATCACCAATTGAACAAACATAAGATTATTCTGATCATTACTGGGTCTCTGGCCTGGAACAAACAGCCACATGTAAAGTCACACCCACTGACACACAATAGTCCACAGTGCAAACACGGTATCAGATCCGTGGTTCCAACTGATGGGTATTCACTCACATAATGGGACACACCAGAAGAAAACATAATTGATGGATGTCATGTCACATCAACTGCATTCATTATTCACAGGAGAATGAGGATATTGTCGTGTGCATTTGTGCAACACATTTGTACAATTGCACACAGTTACCCAGATAATAAATTAAAAGAATAATAAAAAGGAAACCTATTATCCCACTGTGCTTAACAAGAGAGGCCACAGATCTCCCTACACTAACTTGAATCTAACACACTAACACTCACTCACTCACACACACACACACACACACACACAGAGCCATCTGTATTATCTATAGGGTGAAATATTATCCCTGGATGAGTGAACGAGTAAAAATAGAGAGATGCACAGTTTAAAATGTGGACCTCCCATCATGCTCTCCAGCAACCTCAGAAAAAGCACAGTCAGCAAACACTGACACTCATTTCTGCAGGCTGCTAATGTGATATCAACTGAGTGTCAATTTAAGGGGCACTAAAATTCAAGAGAGAAATTCTACCCAACTTTGATAGTTAAATGATTAAAATGAAAAAAAAAAAAAAATTACTCAAAATAATAAAAGTTTAACATTTACAGCCTTTTAAATCACAGTACTGTAAGCATTTATTTAAAGTAATAAGGCAAATAAAATGTTCAGTTTTCATCACTTTACAAAAAATGTGCCCAGTTCACATAAATCTCCAATTTTTTTTCCAATGAAATCTTCTATAATGTTTTTCTAACTTAGAAACTGAAACAAGGTGGGTGGAACTTAGATAAAAAAAAATCACAATGATGCTAAAAATGCTAAACTAGCTAGCTAGATGTCAGTAAATCATGAGCAAGCACCCATCTCTGCCGTGACCGCAGTGGGTCTTGCCTGCCTCTTTGTAGCCTGTTCTGTGATAGGAGCTAATCAGAGTCTCTTTCTCACTAAAGGCCTGCTAGCCGAAGTCACTTAGCAGGGTTAACGTCAGGCATAATGAAATATTAAAGTGTGTCTGTAACTGCCACTATTGTTGCCCCTCGGAATAAGATATAACCCATTTTTGACAAGTTTTCATCCTCCTCACATAGAAGACACTACACGCAAACCAAATCAGCTACAGAGAAGAGGGTAATGAATAATCTATTTCATATTCCAAAGGCACCCGCTGCTTAGAGAGAGAGAAAGGAGGGAAGGAAACAGGGAGGCATAGAGGGTGAAAAAGAAGGATAAAAAGAAAGGAAGAGCAAAAAATAAAAAAACGAAGGGAAAAAATAGATGCGGTAGATGATAACGCCAGCCTGCCGAAGGTGTCACGTGACACACCTAATGTTTAAATAATAAAAAAGGGGATATAAACAAATCATTAGCCCCCCCAATGGTTGTTTAATGCAATTTCTTAATGAACATAATAGCCACAACTAATAATGAAAGAAAATAAAAACATCTAAATGGGCCCCAACTTATCGTCAGCGCTCAATTATTTCCTTGTCAAGTTGTTATGATTTAATGAGCCCCAGTGGGACTGACGGCTGTCAGTCAGCTCTGACTTTTTGACACCATTACAACTTCAAATAGAGCCGCAGCCACGCTGCTTTTCCACCAGCCACACACTGCTGAGAGGATCTGACAGGCCCGGGTAGAGAGAAAGAGAGAGAGAGAGCGAGAGACAGATAACGCACACACACACACACACACACACACACACACACACAGACTGAGCCAGCAAAACACACCAACACACATCCAAGTCATTACACGCACAGCCGACTGATGTCTCACATACACACGCGCAGGTGCGGGAAACGAACGCGCTTGCTCGTCCCCCACACGCACATACGTGTGAGAAAATAAGGACAAACAAATCTCATCGCTATCGCACTTAAACGCATACGCTATTTCTCTCCTCCGTTTGATGCAAAACCCAATCACAGAGGTCATTATCTGATGAGGTTTGTTAAACTGGCGGGATTCAGCTCCCCCTCGTCCTTTCTCTTGCTTCCTCAACTTAATGATAACTCTCAATAGGTTGGCCCCACATGGGACACACGGAGACGCACTATTTTGTTGGCCATTAATTTGGTGCTTTGAAGCCATAGCTGTGAAGCAGAGGCAGAGAAAACCCCCCACCAGGCTGCTTCCAAAATAAGACAATCCACCCGGCCTGAAACAGAATATCAAATGCCGTCTGCCTGTCTGTCTGACGGTCCGTCTGTCTGTCCGTCAGGCACCGCGACCGGCCGAGGTGTGCGCATGCGTCCCGTGTGGAAGGGGTGTTGAGCGTGGGGTGTGGGAAGAGAGGCGGCGGTGTGCTAATCAGCACAGTGATCCAAAACCTAGTGAGTCACCTACGTAGGCAGCATATATGCACACTCTCTATGTGAAGGCTGAAAGGCCTAATAATATGCCATCTTTAAGATTCCTTCGATTGCGTAAATTTTAAAACAAAATTGCATATATACTTCTAAGAATAAAAGAAATTGCAGAATGCACTGACAACTGAATACTGTTGTAGCTCAATGTAATTAAAATGGTTCATTTTACCCAATATTTGTGTGCTTTGTATTTTTATGCTTATTATAGTACTGTGTAATTAGCTTAGCAACATTTAGCATAGCAAATTGCTAACTCGATTTACTAGCATGGATTATTTGTCTTTATGCTTGTCATTAGCTTAGCAACATGCTAATATTGAAATGGCAAACAAAATGAAATGTTGATTTTAAATATAACTGATTTGCAAACACTAAATATTATTTACCTTTATGCTGAAAGGGATAGTTCACCCAAAAATGAAAATTCTGTCATTAATTACTCACCCTCATAAGACCTTCATTCATCTTTGGAACACAAATTAAAGATATTTTTGATGAAATCCAAGAGCTTTCTGACACTGCACAGACAGAAACGCAACTGAAACGTTCAAGGCCCAGAAAGGTAGCAAGGACATGGTTAAAATAGTCCATGTGACATCAGTGGTTCCATTTTTTATGAAGCTACCAAGAATACATTTGTGTACAAAGAAAACAAAAATATTGACTTTATTCAACAATTTCTTCTCTTCCGTGTCGCCGCCTTTTTGGGCCTTAATCATGCTAGTTGTGTTGCTGTATATGCAGGGTCAGAATTTCATCAAAAATATCTTAATTTGTGTTCCAAAGATGAACGAAGGTTTCACAGGTTTTTAACAACATAAGGATGAGTATTTAATGACAGAATTTTTTACTTTTGGATGAACCATCCCTTTAACACACTGTTAACACACTGCTTACCTACAAGCTAACAATAAATTTTTTCAAACCAATTGTGAAGTTGGTCTCCTATGTGTTCAAAGTTGCTATGTAGAGGGTTTTGAATCAGTCATTTATGAGGTTTCATTTCAGCTAGTGATGCTGCCTTAGATGTCAACTGCCTACATATGCATTAGACAGCAAAACAACTCACTGGGTTTGGAATTGAGCCAGAGTGTATGGCAATAAACACATAAATATATGAAAAAATACAAAGGAATCCTCACATAAAAATCAGATAAACTAACAGAAATGAACTGTACTATTAGTACACAGTCACTGTTACCTTCTCTCTTATAGATTAATACTCAACCAGCAGGTGAAAGCCTGGAGCAGACTCACAAATTCTGCATATTTCCATATTGATGCTTGCTAGTTGGTCCCCCTATAGGAACAATGAAGCACATTTGCAACAGTATTGTACAGTAGAGACAAATGTTATAATTTTAATGTCAAACGCTATGGCTAAAACAAATTCCAGATAAATCGAAAGAAAGTTACAGCAAAAAAATACATCACAATTCATCTGAAATGACAAATAAATACAAGAAACATTTCTTATTAGTACGACTGACTACAGTTACTATCATGCTGTCAGATTTGATTAGTAAAGGTAAAAGTGGACATGGATGTTTTCTTGTTCAAAGCAGTCCTGCTGGTTTAACTAAACACATGCGAGGTCTTTGCTGACCTTAGAGGAACAGCGTGAGAAGCTACTAATCCTGGATGAAGGGGGACTGAGAGACGGGCGCGTGACCTTTGGGCTGTGTGTAGTGTGTGATTCTGCACCATGTGCTAAATGGTACTGCACCGGGGGCCTTGCCTTGTGCACGGCTCACACACACACACACACCTGATGGATGGGATTTTACTAGTAGCTTTGCAGAAAAAGAAAACTAAACATTAAACAGCAGGTTATGACATACGTTGATGTTCGTCTCCATGTTCTTCATCCATCTGATGTTCTCATCATGGTCCTCGTGTCCACACGTCCGTGTAGGGTTTCTCTATGGGTCGGTAAGTTTTAAAAGTAATGGACGCAGCATAAATATAAGGGGAGAGAGGGTGAGAATGGTCCCGCTCCGCTCGAGAGCAGCGAGGAGAGGCCCCCTGTCACTGCCCACCAGGAATGATTCATGTGAACAATTTGTCCTAATTACTCCAGCCCAACGCTTTTGTCACTATTAATCTTACACACACGCTCGTACACACTCACACATGCAAGCATAGGGCCAGTCAGTGGAGATCAGTGCCCTCGCAAATTGAAATAGATGGCCAAGATGATGGTGAGGAGGATAATGGCGCCCAGGATGAAGACCAGGATACGATTCTGAATGATCCTGTGGGTGAGGAGAGGGAGAGGTGAAGAAAAAGAGAAGAAAAGAGAAAGACATATCATGTTAAGGACATTAATTAGACAATAGTAAATCTAAAACTTTCGATTAAATATTTTCACACAAAACAGGCATGCATGTGATCGAGCACATGCCCTGCATCAAAAATGGATTTATTTTTCCTGACTGAACTCGATAAACACATTTCACTTCAGTCAGATCTGTCTGTTCAAAAAATAAAAATAAAAATAACAGACTTTCGTGCAAAACATGTCACACGGTGTGACAACTTTGCCTTTTTCCTCTCCTTCTGTCTGCAGACACGCTTAAAGCATTTACTTTTCTCTGAAAAGTAAAAAGTGTGGCTTGTGGCGTTCCTCCAGCTAATAAATTTCACATATTTACTGATGGAATTCTCCATAAAACCCACTTTCCTACTGTCACATGACCAAACAAAAAAGGCAATTTGTGCCTGTAGGCCTTAACAGATTCATTCAGTCAGTCACTAAACTCTACACATCAATTGCATATTCATTTACTAAATATTATGGCCAATAATTGTGATTTCAGCTAGAAGTTCACTATACAGTATATCGGTTCGGAATTTTCATATTGGACAGTAATTGAAATCTAATTGTGGACATTTATTTCTTCCTGTTGTCTCAAAATGAATAGATATGCATATTACATATAAAGTCTCTTATCCTCGCCAAGGCTGCATATATTTGATTAAAAATACAGTAAAAACAAAAATATTATTACAACTTAAATAACTTTTATATTTTAATATAGTTTTAAAATGTAATGTATTACTGTGATGGTAAAGCTGAATTTACTCCCGTCTTCAGTCTCACATTATCCTTCAGAAATCATTCTAATATGCTGATTTGGTGGTCATTTCTTCTTATCATTAATGTTAAAAAAAGCTGTGCTGCTTAATATTTTTGTGGAACATATTTTTTCAGGATTCTTTGGTAAAAAGCAAATGTAAAAAAAGACACTTTCACGCCAAATCACAAAATGCAGGAAAAAAGTGTTTCCATTACAGATTTGTGCAAAACTATTGCGATATTTTACAAATGTCGATAAAAAAACGATTGCATAATTTTAACGTAATTTTTTCCTCTCGCGACAAGTCATGATGACAGATGTTAGTAGTTTTATGTATATCGCAGTAGGTTAATGTCGCGGCGCAGCTGGTATAAACAAGCATTGACTAGAGTAGCCGTGTCGGAGCCGTAATGTAAATAAGGGGTTATCCATCCAAGCATCAATGGCAAGGAAAGCCACTTATACTTGAGAGTGGCCACGTATGAGGAGTTTCTTGGAGGTTATAGTACATTAAAGAATGATCATGTGATTTTTACGTACACCAGGTGACCTGTAAATGTGAAAAAAAAAAAAACTGTTTCCATTGCAGTCTTGCAATATATTCCTTTTTCAAATTGCCTGAAAAACCACATCATGTGAGCGTAATTTTTATTTTTTTTCTGACATATAGGAGTTTTTGCAAAATTTACGTGCTTCCATTAAGCGTATTGTCAATTCGCAATTTCAATTTGTGCAATTTGAAGGGTAATGGAAACGCAGCTAAAGTGATTCTGTTTGTCTCTACTCGGAAGTACCAAAAAGAGCCAAACAAACTGTTTGAAAAGTGGCAAAGTGGTGCAAAGTGGTACAAAGTGGGTGTGTGGACAGTACAGTGAGGTTGAGAGAGGGAGTTGTAGGGTTGAGACCCTGGGATGATCTCTCGGGGCGAGTTTCTGTCTCCTGTGTCATTCCTGATAAATGACAGAATTATCCCATGTGCTGACATGTAGAGAGAGCAGGACCACTGTCCACTCCTATAAGCAGGAGATGAATAACTCACACACACCCATTCATCACCACTGCAGCCGAGCAGCACTCCGCTGCGTCCTACACACACACACACACACACACACACACCTAACACATATAGAGATGCACAGTGAAGAAAGCAAAATGGCATTACAACACACACCTCAATGCTGCTGCTCAAAACCGACTAGTATTCATGTATGTCTATGCTCTGAGATGTTTGTTTTGTTAAGATAAACCATCAGAGGCTTTTCCACCGCATTGACAAAAGGTGTGTTCTGATTGGATGCTGGGCCGGCATAATTCATAATTGGGAGTGCATGCTTGGAGAAGGACATTAATCAGAGCATGTTTAGCAAGGCCAGATCTCCCACATGTCTCTTTAAGTAACATTCATTATTTACACTGGCTACACACACACATAAACAAACTCCAAGCAAGAGGACAAACTGTTCATGAAGTTCAGAGATGTGCTGGTGCCCAAAGGGACAGGAAACAGCCGTGGGAGAGGGACAAATGGGAATTCTTGGGTCTGTATAAAGAATGTGTGTTACAGGATGGTACAACTGATTCTGTGCTCAACACTGCTGGAGGTAAATTATGTCAAGATCATGCGAACCTTATGGTTATGCCACTTACTGTCAATCAATATTGAGATAAAGTACAGCCCTCTTCAAAAGGGTCAGAAAAATTTTGTTTTTAAATACTTTAAAGCTTTCTTTCAGCAAGGATGCATTACACTGATCTAAAGTGGCAGTAAAGACATTTATAATGTTACAAAAGATTGCTATTTCAAATAAATGCTGTTCTTTTGAATATTCTATTCATCAAAGAACCCTGAAGAAAAATAAGTATCAGTGTTTCCACAAAAAATAAGCAACTGCAAGAATAATAAGCAACTGTTTTCAACTTTGATAACAATAAAATTTTACTTGAAAACCAAATCAGTATATTAAAATGATTTCTGAAGAATCATGTGACACTTAAGACGGGAGTAGTGACTGCTGAAAATGCAGCTTTGCCATCACAGAAAAAAAATTACATTTAAAAATCCATTAAAACAGAAAAGTATTATTTTAAATTGTAATAATATTTCACAGTATTACTGTTTTTACTGTATTTTTGATCAAACAAATGTAGCCTTGGTGAGCATAAGAGACTTCTTTCAAAAGCATTACAAAAAATTTTTAAAAATCAAACAGTAGCAAAGCTGACTAATCTTGTGATCTCACTGCTCTTTATTATAAAAGAGATTCAAATTTTTAATTGGATACTATATTAATGCTCTAATATTGCTTTGCAAACATAGAACAACCTACAGAAGAACTTATTATTTTCATTAATTAATTGAACTTTCGATGAACATTATTATTGTTACCATGAAAGCGTTCAGCCAATTGAAGCTCTCACAGTGATTTTACCATGGTAAAAAGATTTTATTTTTTTACTTGCTTATGGTATGTTAATACATAACCTCTTGAGGCATAGTGCTTTATTCTGTACAGATTTACAAAAAAAAAAAAAAAAAACTTTAACTCATAAATCAACTTCGACTAACCTTAATTTTCTGACCAAAGGCTCAGCTGTAGATTTTTGACTGAAGTGCAAGAGATTAAATACAGTGTGTGTGTACTGTATGTGTGTGTGTGTTGGTGCGAGTGGTTCAGGGGCCAGGCTGAGCTGTTAGCAGTAATGTAGATTAATCTGCCTTTGGTGAGGCTGCTCTGACAGGCCCTTGAGGGTGGGCGGAGAGGCCCCGGGCAGCCCCACATCCAGACACAGAGGGAGAGCAGGAGTGAGTGAGTGAGTGGCCCAGTCATCACAGAGAGCAGCCATGCTTCCCTCACTTCAACAGCCCAGACTTACCCTCTGAAAAAGACACTGGAAAGTGCATGAATCTCTTCACAGAGATTCGTTATAATTTGAGGAACATATTTGGGGAAGTAATTCATCCTGTCGTGTGTGAGAGCTCATATAGTCATTGATGCAAGGGAACTTTTGTCTGTAAACTTTAAAATCTTCCCCTGTGGCAGTCCCTTTCGGCCGCAACTAAAAATAACCACGAATGGATCTCAAAGAACAGAAGTACTAAAACTATTTGTACCCCTTTTTCACCTCTCTCAGAAACAGCCTGCATTTCCACTGACTTGAAAACCAAATGACGCAACCAACTGTTACTAAATAATCTGTCCACAAACAAACATGCCACAATACTTTCTTTGTTTACAAGCCTTGCTTCTAGTTTGAGAACACATTTTGACGTCTAAAGTAATTTAATGGAGTGTAATTATGAGCTGGCTTTGATATAATGGCCAGAATTTATTTAAATATACAGTGCAATGAATAAATTTCATAGTATTCTGATTGCATATATGATATCTGTAAATTATATCATTAAAATATATATATTTTTTTAAACTTTATAAAATAATATGAAAATAGAAATAATATAATTGACTGAATATATTACAATAGATTATAATAACATTAAAATAGACATAATAATTTAATAAGAATAATAATTATATTAAAATAAGAGATGCTTGAACAGTAGTGTATATAAAACAAATATACAAAAATAAAATAATTTAGTAAGTATTATATTAAATATTTTAATATATTTCTTTACAGTTCAAATTACATTTTATGTTATTCTATGTCATTTTGAAAGCTGTACTTGACTCCCTGTCTCTGACATTTCTGATTCCTATATACACCTGGACTAGACTGGAAACTGCAACACCCTGTTTGTGGAAAAAGGGGTTTTGGATACTTCTGTAGCTAATCTATGGCTCCTCCAGCTCCAGTCTCATCTGGGTTGAATCACATTAATATAAAGGGAGGACAGAGACAGAGACAGCAAGAGTAGGAGAAGGGTTGCATCTGATGCCTGTCTGATGGAGGTTCTATCCCATGCTGAACCATGTCCGGACAGAACAGAGCAGGACCCATCAAACCGCATCCATCCTCTCTGTCAAACACATGACAGAGGCTGGAAGAGACCTGTTCATGTTGTCACAGCTCATAGCTCAGGGTAAACCTTCTCTTACACGTTCACCTTTTCTGTCTCTCTCTCTTAGCTTAGGTTGAAAAAAGAAGCAGAGGTTCAAAAATGCACATGTAAAATCAAAAAAATAAAGTTTGCTTCAATGTAGCGGATGAAGTAAAAATCAAAACATTAAAACTTCATATAGAACAAGACTGATATCCCTGCTCAACTAATATAAAATATTAAACACTTCAAGAATTCACACTTTTTAAATTGTTAGCATAATCTCATGTACCAATAGAAATGTATCATGTCTAGCTGGGCCAGAGGTAAAAGTAAGATTCCAAGCAGAATGATTCGAGTTCAATTCCCATGATGGAATAAATGAATTTATGCTTTTTTAATGAACCTAACTTCAACTCTGCTAGATTACATTTGGTTTTACTGACTTGTTTAAATTGACCTCAAAATTATGAAGAACCCAATTGCTTCAGCCAAACCTAATCACAAACTAACTACAACTACATAATATTAATATTACACTGTACCTATAGTCATTTATTTCTATTAGTAATCACAAATTAGTTTTGTGTCAGTAATTTTGTAAACGATTTTGAAAGAAGTGTTTGATGCTCAGGATTTTTTTTTTACATCAAAAATACAGTAAAAACAGTAACACACACACACACACACAAAATACTACACAAACCTATTACTATTACAGTTTCAGCATTATTTCTCCAGTCTTCGGTGTCACATGATCATTCAGAAATCATTCTAATATGCTTTACTAAGGCTTTTGATCAATTAAATGTGTTCTTGCTAATTAAAGTATCTTACTGACACCAAACCTTTAAACAATACTCTATATTTATAATTTACATTTATCATGAGAAGACAATGATCCTCCGCATTTGTCCCATTCTCAAAAACTTTATGAAAGGAAATCAGTTTAAAATAAATTTGGACAAAGGGAAGAAAAAATCATGTTATGTCAGCAGGAATCTACAGATTTTTCTCACCCCCCCCAAAAAATTCAATTTTTTATTTTTTTTTGGTTTGTATGAGGGGCCTTGGACCCTGAAACCCCCCTTCAATTTAAACCCCCACAGTTGAGAACCTCTGGCTTCAGTACACTGTGACTTTCTTACTGTGAGGCACACAAGTCGATCACTATGTGTGTGCAAGCACTGCCAAAACCAGCAGACAAAGTCAATTGGGTTAAAAACATAAGTCTAACCTCAAATGCACAACACCAAAGAACGAATGACTGTGTGTGCGTGTGTGTATGTCCGTGAGAGAGAGAGAGAGAGAGAGCTACGAAAAGCCCATTTATCAGTGGAGGAGGTAGAGAAGACCGAGACAGATGAAAATAATGAGGAGTTTTCTGTCAGGAAAGATTTACAAAATCGTACCCGCGTTATTAAAATTTAAAACCTTTTTCCTCTTCTTTCCCAGAATTTTTTTCTCTCTCTTACACTCTCAGTTCCCCTTATTAGTAACCCTAATGAGGGCAGTGGTACACCTCTACGCCTGGGTGTGTGGGGGGAGGTGGGCGATGGAAGTTTACCCCATTCTAAAACCCCCAGCACCACACACACTCTCATAAACACACATACACACATTTCAAAAAACACAAACATCCCCCAGCAAACACTTACAACAACAACAACAACAACAACAACACACACACACAAAATCATATAGAGATTTTCATCATTTAAACCTCTTAATAAACTGCAAGTTTTAGGATTCTGAAGCATTTAAAACAGCACAATGTATAATGTATGAGAAATACTTCATATTCTGCTCTATTTCTTGGTCACTATTCGTATTTGTGAGATTAACTTACACCCATTTGTGTGTGTGATTTCTTTTCAAGCAGATAAAAAGAATCACTGACTGTGTGAGGATGTCAGTATTTTCTTTTCTTTCATACAAACCAGGTATTGTACTTCACTGGAGCAAGATAGAAACAAAAGAAGTGAAAGTGGGAGGAGGGTCAGCAGGATCAATGTGTTCACTAATGGTCTGACTGATGGACATGATGCTCTGTGTGTGTCGGTATGTTGGAGGGAGGCCTGCAGATTTGATCCTGTGTTTGAGTGTGTGATCACACACTAACAAAGATAAATGTTTTAGCAGGGCTTCTCAGCTGCCTTACTGTACTGTACATGTCAAAGCGGCCTTTAAACCACCTTACCTGTCAATAGCTCAGAGCTTTAGATGTAATAAAGACAGGCAATAGCGTTCTTTGTAGTCTCTTTCAGAGTGACGTAGAGAGAGTCAGCATTAGCAACCGTGATGGAACTAGCAGCTGTCAGTAAGAACAGGACTAAAGGGGGATTTTGAGATTTACGTTAATATTACAGTTATGTTTTTATGACTGATATATTGCTCAAACCAATAAATTGGCAATTTATTAGCCAATAAGTATATAAATATAAAAGAAATATACTCACCATTTTACCAATTTTGTTTTCAATAATTTTCTTAAAATTACACTATAGTATATAAACTATATATAAAATCCTTTTCTTTCTTTTTTTTTGAGGTTGAAGGTGGTTGGGAGAATGATGATCCAGAGTGTGCTAAATACTAAGGGCCAGATTCACTAAACAGGGCAAATTAGCATTAGAACGCAATTCCATAAAAACGCAGATAGGAGGGGAAAATTCTGCGTGTGATTTACTGACAAGGCGCACATTAAAGAACATAGGCGCAACATCTCATTTCCAAAATGACCAGCGCAATCTACCAAAAGCAGCGCAAATGACCGCCTGCTTTAAGACATGTTTTTTTGGGCGTTAAATAATGGCGCAAATACCAGTAATTTGACGAGTGCAAGCGTTAGTAAATCATGTTATGTGATTCATTTTAATACTCTCCTCCCATAAATTTTGTGTCTGAAAGGGAAACTCCAACAAATGCATATTCAATAAGGTCAGGCACAAAAATAACTGTCCACGCATTTTCAGCACTAGTACTATTTTAACGCCAAAAGACGGTTTGCACTGGCGCAAGCTGTTAGTAAATCTGGCCCTAGGTTTTAATTTGTTAAAAAATTTTAAATACGTATCGGTAATCACTACCTTCTAAGCATCGGTTTCTGCATTGGCTAATAAAAACCTGTTAAAATAAATAATAACGTGTATATCATGTGCAGTACACGGGCAGAGCATAAACAGGAGTGACTTTACAAGACTTTCAAGGCTTAATTAAACACACACACACACACACACACACACACACACACACACACACACACAAGAACGCCAGGGGAAACAAAACTGCATTTAATTGCATGTAATTGACTTAAAAAGTCCCCAGCACTATGTAATTCTCAGAAGAAAAACAGTAGTTTGCCCTCCAGAGCATTCTGAAACGCATATACACACCCACACACACCATGGCTACTTTAACAGGGCTGAAGTGTATAATAGAGCTGTTAAATAGGGTTTTATTAGTGTGATTATGGGGTGGTGGAGCTTGCTACACTACTCTTATCATCTGGGGCTGGATTCAGGAGTGAAGTTGCTCCAATCAGGGAGGACTGACTGTTTTATCACACACCGTTGTGTCGATTCAGGTAGACTATCGCTTTGGTTAGCACAGATGAATCTTGAGACGTTGCCAGTGCTGTGACTGTGAATGCTTCCTAATGATTTCACTCCATATCTCTCTTTCTCACTGTCATCGTGTCTATCATCGGAACGACTTGCCGCTTTTGCAACCCACTCATGGATAAGTCTGCTTCTTAACATGGATCAACAAACTAAGACGAGTGTAAAAGGTTATAAAGGGAATTGCTGAAGAGAGAGCACCAACACACGGGCATGAATATTGTACACATACACACAGGCTGAGACTGGCAAATCACACGGCCCCGTTCAACTCATAGCGCTCCAACTCTGAAAGACAAACGAGCTCTTGCACATTTGGAGCAGCCCATGTGTCGGGAAGCTGTCTTTATGAGCTACACACACACACATACACATACATAACGAACACTTCTACGCCACACACTCATGTATTTTTTATTGCCCAGCTAACAATCTGACTAGATTCCTAGACTGGGATTTTAGACCCCTACAGGAGGAAAGAGGGAGGGATGGAGAGTGAGAAGTAAAAAGAGGGGGATAGACAGAGAAGATGAGTTTAGAATCAGGTGCTATTTAAAAAAAGGTTGAGACAAAGAAACGGAGAAACGCTTTGTTGGCGCCACTTCTTGGAATCTCTTTAGCATGCAACAGATTCCAGCAGCTGTAGCCTGCTGTCGTGGAGTGACCAAACGAGATTCCCTGCTCCCTCTAATTTTCTGGTAGCCCAGGATCATTCTTCTAACTGGCACTCTGCCAACTTAGTAGCAATCTCTGTATTTCTGTTCCTGAAATGTAGTGAGCTGCCTACGTAGATGGTATTTTATAGCAACGTAGGCACATTCCAACTTGAGATATACCTCCTATGTATATTTTAAATTCATTTAAATTGAATAATACTTTTAATTTTACTTTTAAGCAAGGATGCAATAAATTGATAAAAAGTGACATTAAAGACTTTTACATAATTTGAAAAGAGCTGTATTTCAAAAAATTCTGTTCTTTTAAAATTTGTATTCAGAATCCTGAATAAAAATATATATTTTCCACCAAAACATTTCAACATGGATAATAATAAATGTTTATTGAGCACCAAATCAGCATATTAAACAGTTATTTTAAATTATAATAGTTCACAACATGACTCTTTTTTTTCTTAATTGTTTTTTATTATAATTTCATTTCATTTAAAGACTGTCACTGAGGCCCATTCAAAAACATTTGGTGCACAACGTCCTCAATTTTAGCCAATATTTGTGTTTATTCTGTATTGCATTCTGTGGTTAACTTTGTAACACGCTAAAGTCAAGCTCCATTGAAATCAATTATGAGTTGAGTCACTTCTGTTCTTCTGTTATGTAGCTGAATAGAGTGTCACTCACTTATGGGGTTCCATTTCAATTAGGATGCTGCCTAAGAAGTCTAGGTAGGCAGCTCACTAGATTTTGTACCAGAGTGTCTTTCTTCTTCCAACTTTTTGAGCTCTTTCACTCTGGCTTTGTTAACTTCATCCCACCACTTTCTCTTATTCTATAAAACTCAAGAATTTCTCAATTTCATCATTCTTCACTTATCTTTGCCTTTCCCTTTTTTCTTTTTCTCTATCTCTGGTTATGTCAAAAACGAGGTAGAGGATTACTGTATATCTCAGGAACTTTCTCAAGGAGGCCATGCCTGTGCCTCACCGCAGCCAATAAGAAGGCAGTAAATATTATGTCTGAGTCCATGTCATGGGTAAATGTGCCGAAGCAGCAGTCAGCATACCACTACTAATCCTGATTTCCCAGCACTCAATGCAAGAAACTTCAGAGAAAACAGAAACCCTTGCTTGACTGCCACATCCCTGCTGCTCTGCGTTCTCCCAGAACCGGTGAACAGGTAGATGTGCCTATTTGAAATAACAGCGAATTTGAGGCTGTGACAGATAATACTGCATAAGCATTGCATAAAACTGGTAGGTTTTTCTTTAGGCCTTCGGGACCAAACCTTTCTGTGAACTCAACACAGGACACACCACGAGTGAGCTTCAATGGACCAAACCACAAGCAAACAAGGTTTCAACAGGCTATAGACTTTATCTGTACTTGGAGACATATCAATACTTCCTGCTGTTGAATTTTTGCAATTGTTGACATGCAAATGCATTAAAAATCCCCAATTCCTGATCTTAACATCGTAACTGCACATTACTATTACATTTTAGTTACTAGCTGGAAAAAACTGTTTGTCTAGAGTGCTTACAGAAACATAAGGCGAATACACCCAGGTAAAGCAGTACTGGCTTTAACTCCTGACGTCCTGACGTTTTGACCTACCAGGCCGAGCAGGATATTGAGACTTACTCGCAGTGTAAAACAATCCCTTAGCAGCGCTCCAGGTTGACTGTGAATACAACAGCATTTATAAAAGCGAGATAAATTACTTTCACACAATTTGGGCGCGCTGCTAAGATTTCCGACACAAAAAGTGGCTGCATTCCTCGAGGGAAGCAGCTGGGGATTGTATTACCAGGCTTGTTGAAAGGGTGTAACACTAGCCATGGAAGCATGGGCCTCCAAAACTATGATGCACATAAATTTTTATTGTTTGTTCAGTATTGAAATCTCATTAGAACTCATAAATCAGTGGTCTGTGTTGGCTGGTGACTTTCACGGAGAGGAGAGGAAAAAGGAAACGAAAGAAAGGTTGAAGTTCTGGATGTTTTGTGCTGGGCGGGTCTGACCTGAGGCCATGGTTTGTAACATCTCAGAGTATTGTTACACTAACAAAATCGAGTTGAAAAGATCCAGTAGAGAGAATGTCTCATTTCTAAGAGAAACGTACGCTACACTATTTAATATCTAATTAATAGACCAAAACGGACATTTTTTGGCATTACTCAAAGTAAATTCCATTCAACACTCCAAGTTGTTACTGTTTTTTTCTTCCAAAAGTCAAGAGACACGCTCTTTCCTTTTAATAACAAGCAACTTTACATAACATCATGCAGACATGTTTAGTTTAGCCAGAAGCCAAAGTAATAATCTCCACTCCCTCTAGTACATCCATTCACCCTGTGTTATGCTCTACAAGACCAGTGATACACATACTGCAGCAAAGTGACCATTTAGAACAGGGATATAATAACCAAATGCTTATTTGATGGCTTTCAAAGTTAACATGTAAATGTGTTAAATGTGTTTGATAAAGTATGTTCTTGAATATGTTAACACAACTATTCAATAAGACATTTTAACTGTTCTGCTTGATTTCTAAAAATTTATTGGAGCACCCATTTATCAGCAAATTATGGAGAGCTAAAAAAAAAAAACCTTTTTTTTAAATTTTTTTTTAAATTAAATTATGTACATGCATTCTATGCTTTGCAAACATGTATAAAGGTATAGTCACATTTACAGTTTTTGGTCAATGAACATCCATGCAGATTATGCAGCAGGTCACATGAATTTGTTGAGTTGACTAACAGCGAGTTGCTCTGTTTAAAAGTAACTGTGTGAACTTCACACATCCCTACACTATTGACAATATACTTTCTTTACCCATGAAATTTCGCTAATATGACCCCACCTTCATAAATTTAAAATAAATATAAAAAACATGAAATAATAAACATAAAACTTACTTATTAATGTAAACAACAAATTATAAATTTTAATTAGGCAAGTAGACATTGGCCTGACCAGGAAAGCGGAACAAATTCTTACTTCTGAGCCTGAACATGTTAGATTATGTCCATGAAGTGTGAATAAAGTGGAATTGAATTGAATCATTGGCATTTGGATGTGTGTACTTCGATGAAGTTTGAGAAACACAGAATATTTTTTTGTGTGAATGTGAAGCGTACAGAGTGATGTTGATGACACTGACACAGAGTGTCATCCACACAAGTGGGCAAACATAACCGCATTACTCTTGGAACTGAATGCGATTGCATGCTGACAACAAAAAGAATGAGAATAAACATTAAGAGAATGATACAAAACTCAAAATGGCAAAAAAAAAAACTTCCTCTTGCTCGCTTCTGCAGCCTTGATCTCAAATTACTACTGATTTGATACTGAGCATCAGTTTCAATAAGAAACTTGACAAAGGCCAGGAACCCACACTAACAGGAAATCAGTACCATGTAAAAGACTTAACTATAGCAACTATGGCTAGTGGAGAGACCATCATGTGTGGCCAAAGATGGAGAGGAACTTGAAAAGACAAGGATACATTCAAAATGGTTTGGAGGGTATATAGAGCAGGTTATGCTTTTGAGAGGGAGCCTTTCAAATTCCTATCCTGAGGATAAAAGCTTTAAGAAAACAGCACTTAATCAGCTCAATGTTTCAGCCGTCCTTGCCATGCTATGTCAGCAGTGTCACGGAGAGGAGCATCTTAGTGTCCAAGATGCATCTCAGAAAGACAAATTATGTGACACCAGATTTCTAAGCAAGGGCACCTGGAATGATGGTTAATGAACTAGCTGTTTAAAGCAGGGAAAGCTAGGGAGAGTGGAGAGCAGTGACAGACTTTTCTGGCACCTTCTCTCTCAAATAAATACAAACTTCAGCCTTGAAGCTGTTGTTGTGTTCCTACTTCTATCCTCGGGCGATTCTGACTGCATGAGGATGAGGTTGCACTAATGGAGAGATGGGGAAAAATAACATTAATAAGAGAAGCAAAGCCCTTGACTTATGCTGCTGCAAGGTCAACAAAAAAAATTACCGAAGACATCCGAAAAACAGATGGAAAGAAGTTTGAAACATCTGGAGATTGCAAAGGATCAAAACAATAAAGATAAACTATATTTTTTCGATTTTCTGAAGAAAATGAGAGAGGTGCCATGATGCTAGAGAGGCACCCAATTGGTTACTATTATGTTTTTGGGTGGTTTGTAAGTGGTTATACTAGCCAAAGTTAAAAGAGACTAACCCAAGTCTGTATGAAATTATGGGCACTAGTTATAGTCCTACTTTGTTCGTATTTATGTTAAGTTTGGTGATTTGAATACAGTACAGTATAGTGTTAAATAATAAACAATTTAAAACTATGAAGAAAAATGTTTGTTGACGACAATAAGGTCAATAAAAGATAACTGTGACTATATCAACATGCAATATCAAAACGAGACTAAAATGTATTTTAAAATATGAAAACTATACAAAAATCCCTTTTTATTTTTGCCAAAAAAAAGGAGACAAAATATTATTGCGGACTGCTGTACAAGCCTCTACTACATAAGTGTGTGGTTGCCAGATATCAAGAACTCAAATTTGAAAATTAGAGTTAAAAGGATAAATTTTCTGACCAGTGTTTTGGTTAATTTTTGCAGTCTGGCAACCATGCCCACACGCTTGCTCTTCATTACAGAAGTGCCGACGATGACCTGAAAACACCGACAAACAAGTAAGATGTTCGGTTTAAATGAGGTTTCATTCAGCCTGTCTGTGTTCTGTCATGAGACCTCGACTATATTGTTTGCAATTGTGATGAATGAATAAATGCACTTACTCATTCACTGATGTTTTAATAGAGAAACATTATTGCAATTTGGAATTAATGGAATTACTTTTTTGTTTGTTTTTGCCAGTTTTCATAATGTAGACAGAGAGAGTGCATATCCTAGTCTTTTATATTACTTTATATATTAAATAGCCTATAATAAATCAGTACACTAGATGAGATCAAATAAACCATGTGTATGAGTCCACATTCCATTGATTTGTGCTTATCGGTGAAAGTGCAATACCTGAAATGTAAAAATATTTCTCAAAAGACAACAATCATTGCGATTATAATTTTGAGTGAAAAAAATAAATTATCAGTTTAACCATTATACAGCATGATGGAAATGCTCAGACATTTAGGGCCAGATTTACTAAACAGGGCAAATTAGCGTTAGAGCGCAATTCCACAAAAGCGCAAATGGGAGGGGAAAATTCTGTGTGTGATTTACTGACAAGGCATACATTAAAGAACACAAGCACAACATCTAATTTCTATAATGACCAATCTACCAAGAGCAGCGCAAATTACTGCCTGCTTTAAGACATGCTTTTTTGGGTGTTAAATAACGGTGCAAATACCAGTAATTTGATGAGTGAAAAAATGGTAGTAAATCGCGTTGCGTGATTCATTTACTGTAAATACACTCCTTCCATAAATTTTGCGTCTGAAAGGGAGACTCCTACAAACGCATATTCAATGAGGTCAAGCGCAAAAATAACTATGTCCACGTCTTTTCAGCGCTAATTCTTCACTGCGCGTCTTTAGTACACCCTGACAGTACTATTTTAACGCCAAAAGACTGATGCAAGCTGTTAGTAAATCTGGCCCTTAGTCGACTAAAACTAAACAAAAACAGGACAAGTATGACTAAACACAATAATAACTAAAACGAACATTTGACTCCAGGACTAAGATTAAGAGTAATTTAAAAGACTAAAGGCCATTGCACACGGAGTCCGAAATTTTCACGTGCATTTTTCCGCTTTTTTTCGTATTCCTCATCCTTTCCTATCAAAATGCATGCTACGGATGCAAAAGCACATAAAATCAAACCTGATCCAAATTTTTTTATGACGGACGAAAGTTTTATAGACGGTGTAAAAAACATAATTGACACAACTTGAGGTCGTATTTATTTTTTAATGTGGGAAAATTTCAGTGTGCAATGACCTTAAGACTAAATAAAAAATGGCTGACAAAATTAACAATAATATTGTAAGTTCATTCTCCTTCTACAAATTTATGTATAAAGAGTGTTCTTTTGCTTTTTTAGGTTTTTATTCAATTTACATAGGTTCTGTAAACTGAATTGCTATATATTCATAATTATACAATTGTATGTGACATCCATTGTGTTCGCCATGGTAGCAGCAATGGATGCATGTACTTCATGCTCATTTGAATTTTGTTTAAAAGGGCTTTTTTTATGTACAAAATATGATGTAACAATTCAGCTTACACTACTTAAAAAAAAAAAACCATCTTATACACATTTTTTATTCATCATCTTCTTGTTCCGACCAAAGTAATTTGATCACACCTGAAGCTGTAATCATGACTTTCCAACTCGTGATACAAACTTGAAAGTAGTGATCCTTGCCTGCTAGTAAACACCGCTACTAAAAATTCCTGTGTGAGAACGAATGATTTTTCAACCTATTCTGCTTTCAACTAAACTGTCCGTTTCTACACCGAGCACATCAGTCGAACACCAGCTCATGCTGTGGAGAATCTTCCTTGCACGTTCCTGCAGCAGAGCTTCAGAAACCACAGTGTCATCCGACATCTTTCCACTTGACACTACAACAGGGGGTTTAGTCACTTTAAATAATCCATGCAGTTCCATTAAAATTGCAGACCCTTCTCTTCCTCTTACAAAACGCGTAGAAGAATCTCGTCCCTGGGCTGGAGCAGGCTATCGGAGAAAGCGAGAAGCAGAGAGAGAGGGAGAGGAAATGTAGGAAAGAGCACCTGGGGATGGACGGAGGCCTCGGAGAGAGGGGGTTTCTGAGTGACACTAATTCAGTCATGATGACTTGCCGCTCTCCCCCCGCAGTACTGATTGAAGCGCAGGCCATCGGTTTGGTACAATAACAGCGCTATTGACTTGTTGCACCGGCTCCATTTGGTTATTGCCCTGGAGGCTCCGATCAATAGACTCAGCACTAAATCTGACTAATCAGGCCCTGCAGCCTCCAAGGGTCAGGCTGAGGAAAACTCCAGAAAATCTATGCCACGAAAGAGGAAAAGAGGTAGAGAGAGAAAGAAGAAAACACAGGAGGGGTTGAGAGAGTCCTCTAAGCTCACTGACAGCTGTGTGAATTAATTGACGAGGATTGCTGTTCTGCTATAAAACTCTTGAGCGGGAAAGGGAGAGGTGGGCGGCATGCGCGCTGAGCTGTCAAAGTGCGCCTAGTCTTCCAGTTCCTGTGACCCGACAGGTTACAGGTCACGGGGCGCCCGTGCTGCCGAGGGACTGCACCGCAAACTAGTGTGTCAAGGAGGAAATCCATATCCGTGAATAAATACGGATGCGCTTGAATCCGATTTTAGGTTTCTTATGTAAACGAGAAGCATATTCAATCAGGTTCACGCAAAGCAGGAAAGACAAACCCGCTGTCAATGTTTGTGGTCCCCGTTCTCTGTCTGTCTGACGTTTTTTTTTCCTTTTTCTCAGCTTAAGCAAGTCCACTCTGTGATAGAATGGCTCTCATTCCATAAACATACAGCCAGCATATCATACACAGACTGTGGGACACTATGGAAAATTTATAAGGGAATGAAAATCAATAATTTATACCAAAGTCAAGCACTAGGGTTTTTTTTCCCTCCTCCACTGCTGGTTCTGGTGTGTGTAAGAGTGTGTGAGTGAATCCACAGTAAGGGGAAGAAAAGAAGAGGAGCAGAGGTCTGAATCTCAATGCTTTGGAGTTTGAGAGAGAGGGAAAGGGAGTGGAGGGCTGTGACAGACAGTCCCCCTTTTCTGCACCTTCTCTCTGAAACAAAAACCAACTTCAGCCTTGTTTGTGCAGTTGTTGTTTTTCCACTTCTCTCTCTTTTTTCTGTCGTCTTCTCAGTGCCCTGCTGTCCAGGATCTTTTAGCTTACATGGGCACTTTCCTCTCTGTACACATCCACTCAATGTAGCAACTCAGGCAGACTGAAGAGGAGAACACACACACACACACACACACACACACACACACACACACACACCTAACAACACAAAAACATTCCCCTACATTGTGACTTGCACCGTGTAAACTTAAGTACCCCAGACATCACCAGCTGCACCTACTAGTCAAATAGATCTGGTACTTTACAATACGGTAATTCTGTGTAGTAGTTATGGATTACATTGTATGTGGTGGTGACATTAAGAAATTTGTGTATTCACAAACATCTATCCAAAAAAAAAAAATAAAAAAAAATAAAATAAAATAAAATAAAATAAAATAACATTAAAATTAAAAACAATGAAACAATTTATAAAATAAAAAATAAAACAAAACATTAAAAATGAACCAAAACATCCATTATATAAAGTTAAATAAGTAAATAACATAAATAAATAAATAATTAAATCAGCAAAAAAAAAAAAAAAAAAAAGAAGAAGAAAAAAAATAGCTGAATAGTTCACTATGAAATGAGAAAAATCAGAAATCATAAAAATGACTTTTCCTACATCAATTTAAATTTAGCCAATCGACTCAAATGTGGATCAGGGAATATCAAAAGGTCATGTGGGACCATAGTGGGTGGGGCATATGAGCCACTCAATAGTACTCAATGAACACCTCTAACTCAATGCAAGAAATGGCACAGGATCAGAGAAAGGCTTGGACGAATTCCTCGGGAACATACAACACGCTAATAATTGTGATGCTGAAGGCAAACCGATTGCACATCCACATGTAACTGCAAGGTCATCAGCTTTTTTCTCCAGGGGTATGCTGACCGTCCTATATTGTAATTATTACTTGGCAGCTGTGAGCTCTGTGGATCCCCTCTGTTCTGCTGGCTTAAAGAATACTGTTTAGTTGCATTACAACTTGTGCCCCGTGATCAAACACACCCACGGCTCTCAGGTCACACAGGGGCTAAGCAATGGCTGCTAACAATGCAGCATTTAAAGCATCACACATATGCAAAGTGCCTTTTACACATGGGAGAGAGAGGCAGAGCTTGCATAAGAGGGTAACTGAGAGAGAGATAGAGACTGAGTACGGCAGCTTTACACTTTAGCAGGCAAGTTTGTCAGATCTGATACAGTGGATCAGCTGTTGCTGCCATGCTTCCTCCTCTCCTGAAGACGGCGTTGCTTTAACATCTGGATTAGTTTATATCTAGATATACAGAGAGACAGACAGAGAGACAGACAGAGAGACAGACAGACAGATAGATAGATAGATAGATAGATAGATAGATAGATAGATAGATAGATACAGTAGGGCAAAAAAGTATTTAGTCAGCCACCAATTGTGCAAGTTCTCCCACTTAAAAAGATGAGAGAGGCCTGTAATTTTCATCATAGGTATACCTCAACTATGAGAGACAAAATGAGAAAAAAAAAATCCAGAAAATCACATTGTAGGATTTTTAAAGAATTTATTTGCAAATTATGGTGGAAAATAAGTATTTGGTCAATAACAAAATTTCATCTCAATACTTTGTTATATACCCTTTGTTGGCAATGACAGAGGTCAAACGTTTTCTGTAAGTCTTCACAAGGTTTTCACACACTGTTGCTGGTATTTTGGCCCATTCCTCCATGCAGATCTCCTCTAGAGCAGTAATGTTTTGGGGCTGTCGCTGGGCAACACGGACTTTCAACTTTTCGATGGGGTTGAGATCTGGAGACTGGCTAGGCCACCCAGGACCTTGAAATGCTTCTTACGAAGCCACTCCTCCGTTGCCAGGCGGTGTGTTTGGGATCATTGTCATGCTGAAAGACCCAGCCACGTTTCATCTTCAATGCCCTTGCTGATGGAAGGAGGTTTTCACTCAAAATCTCACGATACATGGCCCCATTCATTCTTTCGTTTACACGGATCAGTCGTTCTGGTCCCTTTGCAGAAAAACAGCCCCAAAGCATGATGTTTCCACCCCCATGCTTCACAGTAGGTATGGTGTTCTTTGGATGCAACTCAGCATTCTTTGAGTTTTACCAAAAGTTCTATTTTGGTTTCATCTGACCATATGACATTCTCCCAATCCTCTTCCGGATCATCCAAATGCTCTCTAGCAAACTTCAGACGGGCCCGGACAAGTACTGGCTTAAGCAGGGGGACACATCTGGCACTGCAGGATTTGAGTCCCTGGCGGCGCAGTGTGTTACTGATGGTAGCCTTTGTTACTTTGGTCCCAGCTCTCTGCAGGTCATTCACTAGGTCCCCCCGTGTGGTTCTGGGATTTTTGCTCACAGTTCTTGTGATCATTTTGACCCCACGGGGTGAGATCTTGCGTGGATCCCCAGATCGAGGGAGATTATCAGTGGTCTTGTATGTCTTCCATTTTCTAATAATTGCTCCCACAGTTGATTTCTTCACACCAAGCTGCTTACCTATTGCAGATTCAGTCTTCCCAGCCTGGTGCAGGTCTACAATTTTGTTTCTCGTGTCCTTTGACAGCTCTTTGGTCTTGGTCATGGTGGAGTTTGGAGTTGGACTGTTTGAGGTTGTGGACAGGTGTCTTTTATACTGATAACGAGTTCAAACAGATGCCATTAATACAGGTAACGAGTGGAGGACAGAGGAGCCTCTTAAAGAAGAAGTTACAGGTCTGTGAGAGCCAGAAATCTTGCTTGTTTGTAGGTGACCAAATACTTATTGACTTATTGAATACTTAGGAATTTACCAATTAATTCTTTAAAAATCCTACAATGTGATTTTCTGGATTTTTTTTTCTCATTTTGTCTCTCATAGTTGAGGTATACCTATGATGAAAATTACAGGCCTCTCTCATCTTTTTAAGTGGGAGAACTTGCACAATTGGTGGCTGACTAAATACTTTTTTGCCCCACTGTAGATAGATAGATAGATAGATAGATGGACAGAACAACAGAATGATAGAAAGACAGAACCACAGAATGATAAAATGAGAGGTAGATATGAAATAATGGTAGAATGAAAGACAGAACGACAGACATGATAAAATGGTAGATAGATAGAATGATAGATAGCATAAGAGATAGAATGATAGATAGAACGACAGATAGATAGACAGACAGACAGACAGACAGACAGATAGATAGATAGATATTATCTTTTTTATTTGAAGTGAATAAAATACTGCTTAAAACACTGAATGCTGGCCATCCGCTCTGTAACTCCACACGCAGTCAAGTTCATCCGTGACCCTTCACCCCTGTACGAACCATGGTTCAACCCTGCTGTTTGCTCTCAAGCAGCCGAAGAATTCCAAACCCACAGGGCTTAAACAGCGCTTACTCCCTCTAACACACAAGTAAAAATGTCTGCGTAACCAACAGGTACAAATACTACCTCGTTGCTCTCTGCCAAATGCACAGATGCCCCATTTAGTGAGAGGGTCTGAAAGAGAAGAAAAAAAAAGTGAAAAAGGGGGATGCAGACTGGCTAAGAGGGGTTTCTTTCCCTCTCCACTGCTTGGTTAACCAACTGACCTGCAGTCAAAGGAGCCTTTGTGAGCACACTCTGGCGGTCGGCCAATCAGATCCTCAAGCTTGTCTGTCTCCAGGCGGGAAATGGTGCCCCTGGTATGCGGCGAGCAGCAGAATGCACAGACAGACAGGCCGGCTGCCGGCAGGCCCTCTCTTTTTCTTTCTCCCTCTCTCTCGAAAATGCCCAACCTCACTTCACTGAGGGGAAAATTACCTGACTGGCCCCCAGCCAGAGGACCTGCCTGCCCCAGCACCACTTATTTATTTAATAGTGTACCTCTGCCCCTGCCTCTCCATGCCCTGACACCTACTGTCTGCCAGCTACAACACACACGCACACACACACACACACACACACACAGGAATGAACACACTCTCTGGATCCCTGAATAAGCTTTTAAAAGTCCAAAGAGTTTCCTAAAGCAAGGTGTGAAACCCACCTAGCAGCCTGAACCCAGAGGTCAGGGGGCGCCCACTGTTACCTTTTCTGGCCAAATGGTGCTGGTGATTGTGCTGCAGTCGGTGCTTAAGCAGGGGAACTGTGAATCTCTCTCAGAAACAGAAAGCCAAACGATGATGTAACTGACTACATTACTACATAACCTGCCCACAAACAAATATAAAGCACCAAGCATTCAACTTTGGATCTACATTTAATCATTTAACAGGCACTTTTAGCCAAACAATTTAACATACAAAAGCCGATACTGGTAGTACTGCAATGCCAAGTTTCAGGAGTAAGCTAGAGTGGTACAGTGGTCATGGTTGGGATAGCCGTACATATACATCCATGTATATGTATAAAAATGTTATTATCTTAATATATATATATATATACACACTGTATGTATATATGGGTCATAGAGGTATAAGGATTTTCAACAGGCCAATTTTAAAATACAAAAAATAATAATATCAACTGCAATTGTTCAAACATTAAGAATGTTGTGTACATATAAATTCATATTATAATTTTAAATTAAGTGATTTTAGTGTTTTTCCATCTAGATGAACTGGCCATAGCCTGTAAAAAATGTTGTGTGGTGCAACCATGGTTTATCATTAATTCATTTTTGTATTTACATATAGTTTATCATCATATATATGTTATATAAATATATATATACATATATATATATATATATATATATATATACATATATATATATATATATATACACACACACACACACACACACATATACACACATATATATATATATATATACATATATATATATATATACACATATATACATACATACATACATACATACATACATATATATATATATATATATACATATATATATATATACATATATATATATATATATATATATATATATATATATATATATATATATATATATATTCCATGATTTTTTAACACAGTGAACCATTCCAGATTAGGCACTGGTTCCTTCACCCTGACAGTAGATGAGGTATTTCTTACTATCCCTCATATCTGAGAGAAGAATCGTAGAAGAGACACAGGAATGAGTGATGAGAACACAAATACTCTGGCTAGTGGAGAATCAAGAACATGGTACAGAAAATGACAGACATTAGTCTGAAAACCTGATAAACCAGATAAGAGAGGAACTAAACTAGACAGAGATCAGATGAAAGTGTGAGGTTTGTTTACAGACTGATGGTGTTTATGGTTTACCTGGTATTACAGGTACAGCGGCTTTAAGAAAACACAAGCCCAGGCTTTATACCAGAGTGAGACCGAAGACACCAAATCCAGTCATAAAACATGTAGAGCGGGAAACAGGCTTTTTTCTTTCTCTACATTCTCTCACTTTTTTTTCTGTCCTTCCTTCTCTTTATATATATATCATTCACTCTATTTCTGACTGTGGCCAGACTGTTTCTCACAGTTATCAGTTGTCAGTTTTCTGGCTTGACATTTCTGAGTGTACGGCTGCCCATAAGCAATGCCATTTAAACTCTTGCATACATACACATGCACATACAAAAACACATAAGATCCAAAATCTTGGGTTACATGCTAAATATGGTTTAGCTAAATATTATGCTCATTATTATGATAACAGAAACAAGACAAGGCTCCTGAAGTAAAAATTCTAATTATTTTCTCCATAAATTTATGTTTTTAATGTATTTTATGCTCAGTAAGGCTGTATTTATTTGATAAAATGAAGAAACGGGAATATTGTAAATATAATTACACCCAGAATTCTAGAAATGTTGGGACGTTTTTTAAATTTAAATAAAATGAAAACTAAAAGACTTTCAAATCATATGAGCCAATATTTTATTCACAATAGAACATAGAGAACATCATAAATGTTTAAACTGAGAAATTTTACACTTTTATCCATTAAATGAGCTTATTTCAAATTTGATGCCTGCTACAGGTCTCAAAAAAGTTGGCACGGGGGCAACAAAGGGCTGAAAAAGCTGGGAGAACATCTAGCAACTAATTAAGTTAATTAACATCAGGTCTGCAACATGATTAGCTATAAAAGGGATGTCTTAGAGAGGCAGAGTTTCTCAGAAGTAGGCTCTCCAATCTGTGAAAGAGTGCGTAAAAAGATTGCAGAATACTTTAAAAACAACGTTCCTCTACGTCAAGTTGCAAAGGCTTTGCAAATCTCATCATCTACAGTGCATAACATCATCAAAAGATTCAGAGAAACTGGAGAAATCTCTGTGCGTAAGGGACAAGGCCGAAGACCTCTGTTGGATGCCCATGGTCTTCGGGCCCGCAAATGACACTGTATCACTCATCGGCATGATTCTGTCATTGACATTACTAAATGGGCCCAGGAATACTTCCAGAAACCACTGTCTGTAAACACAATCCGTTGTGCCATCTGCAGATACCAACTAAAGCTCTATCATGCAAAAAGGAAGCCAAATGTGAACGTGGTCCAGAAGTGCCCGTCGTGTCCTGTGGGCCAAGGCTCATTTAAAATGGACTGTTTCAAAGTGGAAAAGTGTTCTATGGTCAGACAAGTCCAAATTTGATATTCTTGTTGGAAATCACGGACGCCGTGTCCTCCGGGCTAAAGAGGAGGGAGACCTTCCAGCATGTTATCAGCGTTCAGTTCAAAAGCCAGCATCTCTGATGGTATGGGGGTGCATAAGTGCATACGGTACGGGCAGCTTGCATGTTTTGGAAGGCACTATGAATGCTGAAAGGTATATAAAGGTTTTAGAGCAACATATGCTCCCCTCCAGACAATGTGTATTTCAGCAGGACAATGCAAAACCACATACTGCAGCTATTACAACAGCATGGCTTCGTAGTAGAAGAGTCCGGGTGCTGAATTGGCCTGCCTGCAGACTAGATCTTTCACCTATAGAGAACACTTGGCACATCATTAAACGAAAAATGCGTCAAACCACGAACAGCTGAAAACCTATATCAGACAAGAACAGGACCAAATTCCAACACCAAAACTCCAGAAACTCGTAACCTCGATGCGCAGACGTCTTCAAACTGTTTTGAAAAGAAGAGTTGATGCTACACCATGGTAAACATGCCCCCGTCCCAACTATTTTGAGACCTGTAGCAGGCATCAAATTTGAAATGAGCTCATTTTGTGCATAAAATTGTAAACATTTCTCAGTTTAAACATTTGTTATGTTATCTATGTTCTATTGTGAATAAAATATTGGCTCAAGTGATTTTAAATTCTCTTAGTTTTCATTTTATTTAAATTTAAAAAACGTCCCAACATTACCAGAATTCGGGTTGTATAATTAAATTTAAAAAAACAAAGTAGAAATGATAATATTGTAACTATAATTATAATCAAATATATTTTTACTTTTAACTTTTTAATGTAATTTATTATTGTGGTGGCAGCCACTACTCTGGTCTTCAGTGCCACATGATTCTTCAGACATCATTCTAATATGCTGATTTGGTGTTCAATAAACATCGCTTATTATGTCTCTGCACACTCTTATACTATTTATATAATTTGAAAATATTTACACAATTTTGTAGCATTAATCTCAGAACTTATTTTAATTAATTAATTAATTTATATATATATATATATATATATATATATATATATATATATATATATATATATATATATATATATATATATATATATATATATATATATATATATATATATATATATATATATATATATATATATATATATATATATATATATATATATTTAAATAAAATCATTTTAATAAAAAATATTTCTGGAACCAAAAAGTGGACAGTCAAGTTGGGCTCTATTATGATAATTAGTTCATCATTAAGGTAGTATTTGCTCACAAAGCACAGAATAATAAACCTGCCGTACCAGATCAATGTTCTCACTGAAGCAGATCTCAGCAAAGTCCATAAATGACCAATCAGAGGGAGAAACAAGCAAAGAGCGATAAGGGCAGATAACCTTGGAAGCTCAGGAGGGGGTAACACACCTCAACACACACTCTCATCTGCCAAAATCACCCTCACCCTCATCTGATCTTTCATGTGGGTTAAGTACCTCAATGCCTGACGTCCCACGCACGCAGCAACTGAAAGTTTGAAGGGAGGGCAGACTGCCTTTTCATCAAAAGATGGGAGAAATTCATATGAAAAGGCATTTGAAGAAAAAAAAAATGCAAAAGAAAGAAAAACTACACTTACACATGCAGTTGGAGCTGCATATTTTTGCCTGTGTGGCAAGCTGCTGGTTTAGTTAAAGACTGTAGTTAAAACGGCCACGGAGGAGAGCATGGCTCAGTGAGAAAATGCAGAGTCTCTCTATTTAGGCTCTTGGCCACAGTGGGCATTTAATAAGAGAGAATGTTATGTTTTGGGAAATCTAATTTGAGGCTCTTGTTTGTTTTCCTGGCTTTATTTTGAAAAAGCAGACCATTTTTTACGCCTCCCGCTCTCTCGAGACGAGACCATCCATTGTGAGTTTCTAACAGAAAGTCTCTATAAACTAAAGCCCTGAGAATCTTCAAGCGTTCAATAAAATGAGACTTTTCTGAGCCCTACATTAAATTAGGGACATAATTAATTGCAAGGTTATTTTCCATGTCAGCAAAGCATATGTACGCATACGGTCATATTCAGATTTTCCACGAAAATATTAGCCACCATCCTCTGCCTAATTGAGACTTATTCCCTTTAGGGAGGAAGAGGAGGTCGCCGAGCGTTAATTAATCCTGGTTTTTAAAAGTAAATGACATTCATTAGCAGGGACCGGAGCCAAATAAGATTATTTACATGCCGATAATCTGGACGGTTCCTTCGCTGTTTCTTTAATGTTACGGAACTACCTCTGTGGAGAGGACGAGAACAATCACACCTCCTTTTCCTGTCTTCACTTCCACAACAATTAAAAGTGAGCGAACAGATGGAGCAGTGGTCGTATTAGCATGTTAAGATGCCCTTCATCTTCTCCTTATCTGCCATTACCGCCGCTAAAGACAGATGTAATACACTCAAGTATATAAGTGCACGCAGACAAAACCGATCCCAATGATGTTAGCGATAAATTACTCAAAAAACTCATACAGCCACAACAGGCAGGTAACTACGCAAATTAAATGAACAATGCATTGAGATACATTGAACAGCAATGTCTTGCTTAAAAACCCATGACAAAACATTGCCATAACGACAGAAAGGTCTTTGTGTGACCTCTTGCTCTCGTTCACACACACACATAGACGTCGCCCACACACAGGCGGTTAACAATGAATTTGTTAAGTTTCTGCAAGGAGCAAGGAATTAAATAACAGTGGATTTATTGTGCATCGGCCGTCTACTAACAATGGTGCCGGCCACCTAGACATCGGATCCTTTTCTGAGAATTCAAACTAAATGTATGAACCAAGCAGTCGACGGGAGGAGAGTGTGTGTCCAATTTGAATTGTATTTCGTTGAAACACATTCCTTCAGATTTTATTTTCGCCATCGCACTTACCTGCGGACACAAGGGCAGAGGTTAAAGCTTTAAATGCACTATTATTGGAAATAAAGCATTCGAGGCAAATTTGTTTTGTATTGACGTACGCCATCCGGTGTGTGACGTAGACTTCTCACCTGCGCTCCATTTGTACGTGTGATTAATGCCCTGGGTTAATCTCGGCTCCTATAGATGGCTTGTTTCCGGGCTATGATCAAACAGCGGGCTGACAGGCTTTTCAGGAAAGAGCGAAAGAGATGGGCCAGATCAGCCTCTCTCTCTTTCTGTGTCAGTCGGAGAGAGTCAGCTCTGACAGTGTCAGAGGTAGTTTCAAAGACAGGGCCGCCTCATGTCAGGCCGCCACAAAGAGAGATAAAACACGAGCCGACGTACGCTTCGTTTAGGTCCATTCATTAAGCTTTTATGTACAAACCCTCCAGTGGGAATGGATATGGAAGTGAAGTTGAAGATGCCATTTTTTCTTACTTCCTTTCAGTGAATTAAAGGGTTATAGATCAGCTGGATATGACTGAGTAGGACATTGTGGGACCAATGGTTCTAATAATTATGAATTCTGACTATCTGCAGGATGTTTCTTTCTTTTTGCTTGTCCGTTCTGGTTCATTCATGCCAATCCTTCATTCTGGTTCAAGTACCAGAAGGTGCTTCTTAAGAGCGGGTTAGATTTAAGAGGAATCAAACAGATAAGCAAAATGCACTGCATAAGCATTATTGTGTAAGTACTGAGCTGAGAGCTGCAAATCTATTGAATAAAGGCTTTCTGTTTATGTATGCTATGTGTATAAGAGTATGACCTTGTTTGACATAAGCTCTATTCTTGTGGAACTAGATTTCCTCGAGGAAGTCAGGTAAAGTTGTTATGTACAGATATACTTTGTGGTTTTGATCCTGCCTGAATCCAGTCTGTCTGTGTTTCTTTCTCTCAAAACCTCTGTAAAAATTACGTAGCAAATTACCTACCATTTTCCATAACTCAGGGGTTGTCTGATAAATCAAATCACATTAAAATGGTAGCATCTGTGATTGTAGTTTACTTTTTGACAACACTTTTCTTCATTAAACACTGTAACTAAAGTTAAAATCCTTGTTGTGCTTTCTACATTATAAATTTAGACAATTTTGCCAACTTTGTGGGTAAAATTATAGTACTGCTGGCATCCCATTTGATGTAAAAAATAAAATAAAATAATCAAAAATCAAATATAAATAAGGAGAGTCTGATTATGTATTATATCAGATATATCAGTGATACACAATATTAGTACACCATTGATTAATGACAAATATTACAGTTTTTTAATCTTTCAACAACACTATTTAATACAAAACATAAAATAATGTAGTGCTACCTAAACTCACTTGTATCATTTAAAATTATTAATTTTAATTACATTTTTTATTCATTTATTTATTTATTTGAACAAAATAGAGAATAATTTTAATGATGGCCATAACAGAAATATTTATTGGCCTATTATCTGCCAGAATTTATTCAAGTGATACAAGTCTTGTTTTCAGTGGGTTTTGTGATGCATACATCCAGAGAACATCCATAACACCCACATCAAGTCAAAAGACACCCCTGCTTTAGTAAAAACCTCAGATCCCAACTTTGTCCGAATCAATACATGAAATCACAGCCCTCCTCTTTAAACTATAACTCAAATGTCATTTGGAAAATTAACACCATTCAAACACTTAAACACAAATAATACGCCAAATGTATGTCAGCCCCACGTGACCTCAGCCCTCTAGTTGTGTTAGGCAATAGGTCACAACCCGTGAGAACAGAGACGGCGCCCATTGTTTCACCTGCCACTGATCTTTGTCCTACTAAGTACAATGATTAAGGTATCAAACCTGTGGGAATGTGAAAAAAGGATGCGTAGACAGACAGGAACATGTGTCTAGGCCCACATCAGCCCCCAGGGTAGGGTGCGGGGTTTGAGACGGGGAGAGCCCGGTCGGCGGCCATTTTTGACCCAACGAACGGGGGATCGGATGACTGCCACCGATGGCCCTGCCACCTCAACTCCAGCCAAGAGCACCCTGGTATCTCCTCCCATAGATCCGCTTACACGGCCCAGACAAAAGAGCCACACAAAGACCCAGCCAAGCTCAGGTGAGAGAAAACTCGGCCGAGTCATTGAGTTACTTGTATTCAATACACCCTCTCCGGGCTGGTGTGCTTTTACAAGCACTTACTCTGGAGACTTGATGATAGACACAGTGGCTAAGTAGCATTAGATGAGCAGCAAGCAGTTATAGCCACGGATACCTTACAAGACTTACAATAGCTATGGTTTTGAGTGACAGTGATGACATTGGTCGTGAGACTCATGTTGTTTCTCTTCCCTGTGCCGGTTTAGCAGGATTTTGCCAAGTCAAAACTTCCCTGTGCTGATAAAAATGGGTGCACATCATCCATGATGACCTCTTTGCTTCCAAATCGATCTACTTATCAGCCAGATCAAAGACGCTCGCCGCTGATGTACATTTAACCTTACCCAGGTCCTCCCAGATCATGTCTAAATATTAATGATAATAAAGTCTCACACCCTTCCTGTGTCAGCCAATTACACTATGTATTGATCTGCGACTCTCTTGGCCAATTAAAACACAGCCGTCGTAATGCGTTTAGGCACTTCAAAGGAAAGCGTCATTGATTTGTTTCTGGATCTTAGTGTTTACCGTTAGCATAAGGGGAGAAAGGAGAAAACATTTTATTCAGCATGTTGGAGAGGAAGTACTCAGACCCAGATTTGAGTTGGGCTCAATACGGTCACTCCTTCCTGCTGGCTTAAAAAATACCCAGACCCGACCACAAACACATCAAACGGCGAGAAAGATGAGGCTGGACAATCTAAGCAGTTAACATAATAAGTGCTACAGGGCTTTCTAAGGGCTAAATATAAAATATGGCATCCAGTGTATTAATAAAACAACCTCGGATGTAAACAGGTTTTTTTGGCCTGGATCAATGAAAGCTGATGATTTTGTATATATTGTATATATATTTTACATCTACAATAAAGACATCAACTCATTACCTTTTTATTGTATTTTATTGGATATAAAAATATCTTAATTTATATATATTTTTTAAAATATATAATTTACAAAAGTGTTTTTTATATGCTACAAATATTGCTGGCTGTATTATGACAAATATATTATTGTATGAAAAATCGCTGATGTTGTCCCTTACTTATAAGTCACTTTGGATATAAGTGTCAACTAAATTAATAAATGTTAACAAAATAAAATAAAATAAAATACAAAAAAAAAAGAAAAAAGATTAAATTATTTTTTTAATTTTTTTTTTTATGAACAAACTTCCAGTCTGGTCTTGTAGTTCTTTAACTCAAATCAGCACCAGCAGTCAACTGGAACAAGCAGAAGACATTCATTACCATGGCCTGTGGCCTCATGCAAACACTAATAGCGCTGGGGGCCAACAAAAATTCTCTCCTTGAGATCACATCAACAGTCAAGAGGGAGGTGGTGTTGGAAATCCCCTGTGTAAATTTTGTGTGGTGTTGAGACAAGAGCAGAACAGCCATCAAGAGAAGAAAACAGAAAAGAGACTGGAGAATAAATAGAGTAGGAAAACTGCTGAAAGCTAATGACCACAGATTAAACGTCGAATGACTTTATGAGCAAAAAGGTTAATCTCCATATGGGTTATGTCATCCATTACTTGGAGGAAGACCATAAATTGAATAGTTCATTTAAAGCATTGAAAGATAAAAAAATGCACCCATTCTTTTAAAGAACCCTTGAAACCGCTGTGCTCAGTTTTCACTTCTGTGTAATTTCCACTTACTTTCTCATAGTACTATAGAAATCTCAAAGCTATCAGACATGGACTAAAAGCCATAAAAGTCAATTTCGATTCATGGGGTCTTTAAATGAAATAATAGAGAGATACATGTAAATCAGAGCCATTACTCGCAGGGTAGACTGAAAATGCAAAACAATGGCACGTGTCTCTGGCCATTATATGCTGGTCTGGGAGTCTCTCACTGTTGTGGGTTTGCAGTGGTCCTCACTGCTCTCTTTGTACTTGCCTGTGAGGAAGGGTCATCACAAAGACCCGTTCAGAGGACCACAATGCAGCGCAACTGAGCACCATAGCCCTGGCCTGCTCATCATCCAGGCACAGCTAGAGTGAGCTTATTGAATTGAGGAGAGACCCTGGCCCCAGAAAGATAAACCTCACAAAGAAGCCACAACTAAACAAAACAACTCAAGACACAACAACGAGAAAGAAAAACGACTTGAGAGCGAAGGAACAACGTGAATAGGAACCTTGAGGGTTCCTGTGACAATATACCAATGCGGGAAAACAGGAGGGCAAAATTCCACAGAGTAAATGGGTATTCAAGTGGGTAAAAGAGGCGCTGATTGGTGTTGGTAAGATGGGTCAGCACTTCCAGTGTCAGAACTACAGTGAGGTGGCCAGAATGAAGAGAGGTGAAGGGAGCACACTAACACTTCATCCGTTGATTGATAACTGGCAAGAGACAATATGTGCCGCTTTCAATCTCTGGATGGGAGTCCAAGGCTAGGTCATCTAGTATGGAAAGAACCAAAATACACACTCAAGCATTACTACTTGACTAAAAGAAAAGCACACAGTGAAAGCAAAATAAGCTGAGGGAATATGAACTAGTAAGTATGATGCCCAAAGACTACAATATTACACATATATTATACATACTACACAAATACAGATATATCGATAGAGCGATAGAACAATAGAGCAATAGATAGATAGTCAGATAGACAGATAGATAGGTTAAATAGACAGACAGACAGACAGACAGACAGACAGATAGATAGATAGATAGATAGATAGATAGAACGTTAGAATGACAGAACATTAGAATGTTAGAATTTTTGAACAATAGAGCGATAGATAGAACGATAGAATGATAGATAGATAGATAGATAGATAGATAGATAGATAGATAGATAGATAGATAGATAGATAGATAGATAGATAGATAGATAGATAGATAGATAGATAGATAGATAGATAGATAGATAGATAGATAGATAGATAGATAGATAGATAGATAGATAGATAAAAGCACACAATGAAAGTAAAATAAGCTGAGGAATATGAACTAGTAGATAGTAGATAGATAGTCAGATAAATAGATAGACAGACAGAACAATAGATATAGATAGATAGATAGATAGATAGATAGATAGATAGATAGATAGATAGATAGATAGATAGATAGATAGATAGATAGATAGATAGATAGATAGATAGATAGATAGATAGATAGATAGATAGATAGATAGATAGAATGACAGAACGTTAGAATGTTCGATTTTTTGAACAATAGATAGATAGATAGACAGACAGACAGACTGAACGATAGAATAACAGAATGACAGACAGAAAGACAGATAGAACGATATACAGACAGACAGACAGACAGACAGATAGACAGATAGATAGATAGATAGATAGATAGATAGATATACTGACAGACAGACCGACAGACAAATAGATAGATATACAGACAGACAGATAGATAGACAGATAGATAGATAGATATACTGACAGACAGACAGACAGATAGATAGATATACAGACAGACAGACAGATAGACAGATACATACATACAGAGGGACAGAGTTCTTTTCTGGAACAACATGCACAATATAACCAAGAACATGTATTTAGAAAATAAATAGGATCTATTCTGATTTGACTGACAGAACATTAAGGCAGGACAAAATGTCTCTTTAGACTTTAGATACTCATATTACACTGTTTGTTCTTCGGACGCCTTGCATTTGCTCTTTGCTTCATGCGCTACCAAAATCTATAATGAAAGATTTGTGAAAGGAAAGCAGTGTTTAAGATGGTTTATGTGAAGCCTAAAATGCTTGACCACAGGGCAGTTTTTAGACAGGACTTTACGCATCCACATCTTATTAAATAAAGCTTAAGTCCACCAGCAAGGTTGGCTTAAAACGCAAACACAGAAAGTCTCTGTGTCTGCCATTCATGCAAGCAAACAGTCTGGCAACATGGCAAAAATGTCTCTGGAAAGTGCACGCTCACATGTGTGTGATGAGCAGGTATGTACTCAGGTCAACTGAGGTTTGGGATTTAAACCCCATCAGCAAACAGGCTGGGAAAGTGACACGGGCCTGCCAGGCCAACGAGGCTAATGTCCTGACAACCTCCTCATAACGTCTTGACAACGTTAGCCCTGGCGCCATCACCGCTGACTCTTCCCGAGCACTGGCGAGCAGACAGGAAGCATCATCGTAACCAAACAAACAGTGAAATACACAAACGGACTGACCGGGTCACCAGAGACTTCTGGATGGATATGCATGTGAACAAACAGAAATTTCTACTCTTCAGCTCAACGCACCAAACACACACACACACACACACACACACGCACACACACGCACACACACGCATACACGCAAGCATGCACAAACTCAGCTATGGATGGTCATTTGAGAAAGAGAGAGAGAGAGACAGACAGAGAGATGCTGGCACCTGAATTGGGGAGGATATTTAATTACAGAGCTCTTGTGAATGAAGCCCATTCCTTCGAGAATGTGTGAGCGTGCGTGTCACTGGCCATGTCATCGTAATTACACTTAGCCTCAGGATTTAAGAGAGGATGGAACAGAATGTTTGTATGACTTCACTCACTGTCAACAAAATGCCACAGTGTCCAATCCAGCTCTTACACTGGTCATTACAACTGTTAAGGAAGTTAAAACTCAGCCAAATCAGCTCATATGAAGCTTAAAACTTTCACGCTGTATTTCCATGCAAGTAATTCTAACATAAGCAGAGAAAATGTGAAAATTCTGCATTCATCTCTTCCTGTCATTGTCCTAGTAAATATAAAACAACATTTTGTTCCACAAAATGTCAATGCCACTTTTCAAACCCAATTTACTTCCATAATGTAACATATTTCTGAGTGAAACGGGGTAAAAAAGGACAGGATTTTGCCCATTGAGAATTATTGGATCTTGAAATGTGGGTGTTCCATACCAGAATTTGCAATTTCACTTCCTCAAAAACAGCTGGCAACAATTTTGGTAGGTGCTTTTGTCATTTGTTGTTGTTGTTTTTTCCCCCAAAACTTTTATTTTTCATTTTTGTACTTAAATTAATTTATCTCAGTTTAGGGCTAAAACTTACACTGAAATTTTCAAATTATAGTTTAACAAAAACTGTTTTCAATAGTTTCGGTTATAGTTAACAAAAACAATGTTTTAGAGGTGGAGAAGTAATTACATTCAATGAAGACTTTTTTTGGTAACGCTTTAAAATATGTTCAAGGTTTTTATAACATCAAAAAAAAAAAAATTGAAACAATGAAAAATAATGTTAAAGCATTTATTCATTTAGATGCGTATTTCTGAATAAATTATTTTAAAACAAGTTATAAAGTTAATAAATTAATTATATTGATAAATATGTTTCATTGTTAATTAAGAATGTTAAACGTAATTTAATATTTGTAATATATGATCTAATGGTAAGTTAATAAATGTAAAAAAATGTGTATGCAGAAATTAAGATGAATAAATGCTGTAAAAGTGTTGCTCATTTTAAGTTCATTAAAAGTTAATGCATTAACTAATGTTAAACAAAATAGCCTGGATTAAAGACAGAAGCACATAATAAATCCCTGTAGAGGATCTTGCAAAAGGGACTTTTCAATTTGGGAGTTGGCGCAGATTTGGGAGAGAGGTGTGATCCAGGAAGACAGGTAGCGACAGGGTGCTGTTGACCCTGGAGGTGCAAACAAATGTGGGTGTTGCCATGGGAGGCTGCCAGCTCCAGAACGAGCGAGTAAGCTCCGCTGTCAAAGTGCAGAAAGGAGGAGAGCAGTGGAGATTGAGGAGTCTAGTCTCCAGCTGGCATAAGGCCTGGTGTAGCACCAGAACCGACCGCCTCTCCAACCCAGAAACTCAGCCAAGGGCCAGCACGCACTGCCAGCTGGGAAGATACCCTACTGTGGAGCAGTGTACTCCAAACAAACAAAAGCACACAGGCCACAGACCTGTCATTAGCCTGTGCCAGCATACAGCGCCTGTAATTACAACTGACTCAGGATCGGTACGCATCCACACAACACTAAGACAAGTAGAAAGCAACAAGATGAGATTTTCATACTTTATAAAGATGAATACTTCAAATTAAAAAACCTTATGTCAGGGTTTTCCAAACTTTTTCATGCTAGAGCCCATCAACAGGTATACAGTCTAAAAGTTATTAGAATTTGTTATTTATAGTTATTTTTTTCAATGAAATTGTAAAATGTATTAAAGTTAATTTTTTTAAATTATTCATTAAATTGGACAAAATTGATTAAAAATGACAGCAAAGACATTTAGAATTTAACAAAAGATTTCTGTTTCAAACGAATACAGTTCTTTTGAACTTTCTATTCATCATCATCATCAAAAATAAAAACATAAATAAATAATTTATTACAGTTTCCACGACTGTGATTATGTGACACTGAAGTTTGGATTAATACTTTAAAATTATAAAAATAGTAGCTACTGAAAAATCAGCTGTGTCATTAAAGGAATACATTATATTTACAAATATATTCAAATAGAAAGCTGTTATTTTAAATTGTAATACTATTTCACAATATTACTGTTTTACTGTAATTTTGATCAAATAAATTACTTCTTTCAAAAACATAAATTCAACAGACACTGAATATAATATAATTAATAAAAAATATTGTATATTTGGTATCATATTCTTATTTTATATAAAATATTCATATATTCATCAACGTAGTATTTATAAAAAATGGAAATTTCATGAAATGACATTTGACAGACATTAAAGAAAGACCTATTAAGGAACAGTAATGTTACTTTGCACATCTTTGAAAATCGTTGCCTTATGTTAGGATTTTATATCCCATAAAACTAAGCAACAACAGAAAGGCTGCAAGAATGCATTAAAAAGACAAGTTTTATATTTCCATGTGGGCTGCAAACAAACCAAATAAAACTTTTTAGCCAGTTCCAACAGCGTTTGCTATAAAGCATTAGTATCTGTGTGGACCACTTTCTCATAATCCAATAGTATTAAGAGGACATTTCTCAGCAGTCATGCCTGAACAATTTGTGGAGTAAAAAATGAGCGAGTTGTTTAGAGAGGTTACTTCAGTTCATTAGTCTAGGAGGAAAGATCCCCATGAACTATGACCTAAATACGACATCATTGCATTACCCAGAATGCATCCGGCCCTCCCTGAGCATTCAGGATCTTCCTTTTTAAGTCCAGGGAAAAGGTCAGAATACTTTAGAGATGTATCAGCTACCAAATCAACTTATCAAACAGGCCTGAGTTCCGGTATTTCAAAAAATACATTACAAAGGAGATCAACACAAGGCCGCATGAAAGAAAAGAGTTACCACAGTTCATCTGAACTCAAACTGTAGGACTTTTTTTTACATAACTAATCCCTGACCTATCATGTGCACTTCCTGCAAGTAAAAAATGACTACGGGGACGTCAAACTGCACAAGTCGTTCAAAACGAACATCAGTAGTACATTGGTACAAGCTGAAACGGCACACTCCACGTCCCCGTCAACACACTGCCTCGTAGAGATGTTGAAAGCAACCTTGCTTTAGTTCTGCCAAAGACAAAAAGACAGCTTTTGGAGACAAAGATAACCCGTAAGAGCCATATGCTGTCAGTCAAAGACAGTGAAGCCTTTTTTAAAGCTGCCATTAGGTAATTATGCAACAAAAGCCGAACAACAGCCTTAATGAGCGTATGAGGTGAGCCATAAAGTCCTTACATGCCTCAGGGCCTTCAGCGTGAGCTCTCTCGCTCTCTCCAAAACAAAACACACGCATACAAACATTCACACGCTAAACCTGTCACCCACTGACACTGAGATTTTTATCAATTCACTTATTAATTTAAACACAAACACATTAATTGGACCAGTGAAGGAAGGCGGGGAGGAGGGAGGGGGTCTGGAAGAGAAAATATTGAAGACAAAAAAAAAACCCCAAAAACACAAAGAAGTCTGAAAGCTTATGCAGGGTTGAAATGAAGTACATGCATACGTAGCAGCTATGCCTTTCTCTAGGAGACTGAATGTGAAGAGTCACTAGCCCTGCTTGTTCACCTTTGCCTTGACATCTTCCTACTGTTCATTTCAAAAACAATACAGGCACAGGATGCTGCGGTGCCAGGGGAGTTTTGTCCGATGTGAAAGTGAGACAGTGTCTGCTCAAAAAACTGGATGAGAAAATAACCAACAGTTCAAAAACTAAAACAAATATGGGACCAAACAATAGGGTGAATTCACACAAATTATTTTAATTCATCCTAATGAGAGAATGAGATGGCAAAAGCTGGCCATCTATCTACACTGTAAAAAGTGATAAGTTGAGTTGACTTGATAAGTAAATGATAATTAAAAAAATAAGTTAATTGAATTGTCAAGTTCACTTAACTTTTTTTTTTTTTTTTAATTATTATGTACTTAATAATTTTAAGGCAACAGGTTTCCTCAATTTTTTAAAGTTAAGTCAACTTTCACTTTTTACAGTGTATCTATCCATCCGTCTATCTATCTATCTGTCTGTCTGTCTGTCTGTCTGTCTGTCTATCTATCTATCTATCTATCTATCTATCTATCTGGCCTTTACTATACTTACATCAAAAAATAAGTACAATGTACTCATTGTGTTCATATTGTATTGCAAAAAACTTTTGCTGCTATTAAGGTGGGATATTACTTACCTCAATAAAGATAAACTTAAAATAGACTCAATAAAGATAAAAAATCTTTACACACACACCCCCCTTTTCAGTTTCACTAGACCAGACAGAAAATATGCTCACTCTCCGCACATATTAGAGCAGAAAACACAACAGAGGGCAAAAAACTTGGTTGTCATGACGAATGCCTTCCTGGCTGTCAATCAAAAAGTTCCGAGGAAGTTTTTATTGAAGGTAGGTAGGTGATGTCTGTCTCCTTCCCCGCAGGACAATCACAGGGCCCTGTGCAGCGACAGCCGCCCGACACCAGATCAAACGCCACCCTGCCCTTGGAATGACACTGCAGCCACTTCAAGGGGGGATGTAGTCACTGATCTCAGAACAGTGCGGCTAACACCCTGACGAGCGATACCTTTACGAGGTCGGAAACGACAGAGGAGGAGAAGCCCGTCACTCCAATGTCATACATGGTGACCCCACCGAGTTTAATAATTGGAAAAGTGGAAAAGGTCGGCTGACGTAAAGGTGTAGAAGGCAGGATCTTTTCAAGGGTAAAATACCAATTGCTCTGAAGCATTCAGTCACCACAGCATCATAAAAAAATATGATAACTATTATTGTTGTATTGCATATACAGCCATGGTTCTATGTATATATTTCCATTTCGTCCCTGCCCATCCGGAGGTCTGTGCACGCCACTATTTATATACACACACACACACACACACACACACAGACACACACACATATTATATATATATATATATATATATATATATTCACACACACACACACACACACATCTACACACATATACATATATATGCATCTACACACACACACACACACATTTTGGGTCACAAAAGACTGACTCCTGTCATATACTGTTATTTCCTTCTCTAAAATGGAGGCTAAATAGATGCTGCTAGTATAATGGAGAGGACGTATCAATGTGCACTTTTCTCTCTTTCAGACTGATGTACCCCGAATGTAAGAACTAATCACTTAACATGTCAGTCCTGAATTTGTTTGCAGCCCAAACATGTGTGTGCTTTCCAAAGCAGGCAATCAGCAGACTAATAGGAGCGGGAAAGACACACAGTTTAAGTGTCACTGTTACCCATGATGCTCTCAGCGGTGGGTAATGAGGCTGAGGTGTGTGTGTGCCACAGGGGTTTATCCAGAGGCCTGTCAACTTCCTGGCAGCCTGCTGCACATACACATTCACATTCACACACTCTTCATTTAGATGCTCATGAAACTTTACAGCTTTACACATTGACAGTATACACACAAATACACACACACACACTATGGAGCCATCAGTACTCATTATCGAATATAAAAGTAGCACGAACAACATGAAGTGAGAGTCTCTACCCATGAAACGTGCTCATTTGAATCACTGTTTTAAAATGAAAACATAAATCTGATGCATGATACTGATGTTGTGACCAATAAAAGCAATTAGTGGTCAACTGATGAAATGACAAGGTTGATAAATACTACGATACTATGGTATTTTAAATCAATTATATATAGTTATTTATCTACGAATAAACAGGATGTCTACAGAAACAAGTGGAAACTTATATCTATTGTCTAAAGCCCAATGACCCAATGAGCATTTCGCTGTCCAGTGGTCATGATTCAATTTTGCAGTTTCTGTATTGCATTTGATTTGAATATTTAATAATTTTGACTTTTCAGTGTGTGTTAAATCTCTTTTTGGTGCATTTTACTTGTAAAAGAAAACCTGCTTAATAATTACGCACAACTAAGTATAAAGCATTTTTCACTTCAGCCCTCGTTAACAATTATATACCACTTATAAATGTTTAAATACAAAATTAATGGTAGTTATTAAGATTGATGTTATTTGTAATTGGTAAAATATGCTTGGAAAAAAAATATATGACCAGAATATTAACTATTCAAAGGTTTGTGGTAAGAATTTCTTTCTTTTCTTTTCTGGAAAGAAATTAAGATTTTTTTTTGTTTTTTTTTGTTCAGTGTTATTTTAAACTTTCGATTCATCAAAGAATCCTGAAAAAAAGTATCACAATTTCCATACAAATGTTACACGTCATCAACACTGCGTTCAACATTGATAACAAAAAGATCTTGAGCACCAAATCAGCATATTACTTCAGAATGATTTCGGAAGGCTCTAATCTAAACTAAACACTGGAATAATGGCTGCAGTTATACTTTAAATTTATATATACTTATTCGTTTATTATTAAATTTAATTAGTTGAACTAATTATTTAATGTTTGTAGATTCAGGCACAGAAAAACTCATATCACTTAAACATAGGCTAAAATGTATGTTTGGAGGGGTCAGTTACCTTGTTTGACAGAAACAGGAAGGTCTTAAAAAGGTCAGAGGTGAAAAGTGCATTGATATATATTTTTATATTCACACAGACACATTCGCACAGTGACATTTGACTAGCTAAGACTATGTTTGCTCCAGACACCTGAACTGAAATGTTGTGACACACAAGATGCTCAGAGTATCTGCTGTCCAAAATAAACCTGACACACAGCATTCCTGAAGGGTACAAAACACCCCAGCGTCTAAAAGGTCTGAGCCAGAGCTGTGACCAGGAGAGAAACAAGATACTCAGTTTCAGTAGTAAATCTTGCAGATGCGCGTCACCACGCTCCATGACACACAAATGCACACTTATCAACACCACTTCACTTTAATTCAGTTGTGCCACTCCATAACTGAGTGGATGTAACAAGCAAATTTTTAAATAATACAAACATGTTGTAGGTGAACATGGTTTTGCTAACTTTTTACCACAACCATATGCGGAAAAAAAATCCACTAAAGACAAAACATCATTGAGGTTAGAAGTTTCAATTTATCTCAAAAATGTACAGTGGGGTACAAATCCGCTTTGTGTAGCTAGTCAAGTTCTTCCATAAAGGACTCGGTGGATTATTTCTTTACGGACATCAATTTGCACATGGGGCATGGTCATGTGGAGCAGAAACGAGATCTCCCCAAACTGTTGCCAAAAAACTGCAAGCACAAAATTCTCTTGAATGCCATTACACGCAGCTGCGTTACCATCTTTACTGGAATTAAGAGGCCTAGCAAACTCTAAAAACAACCCCACATGACTTTAGCACCAAACACCTGGTTCTCAAACAGGTAGCGTTCATCAGCCAAACCAACATTCATGGTGGTGAAACATGGTTTCCAGAGGCAGAGTGATTCATACCACTCCAATGACGACAAATGTAGAACACGGCGTTCGCCACAGCTGCTCGGAAAGGAAATCAGAGAAATGCTGGGAAACGAGCACCCACGGGGAGGGGCCTGCTGCCCTGGAGTCAGTCACCGATGGAAAGGGCTCCAACCTCTGAAATTTGGCTTGTTCTGGATCTTTGGATCTCAAAGCTTAATGAAGGGGGAAATGGCTGATCACAGAATCAAAATAACAAAAAATCTGATGGTAACTAAAGACAGCTATAACAATAACTATATTAGCGCCCATACCAAAGCACGATGACATTCTGTTTATTATAAGCACATGCTGCAGTTATGTCATCAGTTGCTTTAAATGCACAAGCTATTTAAAGAAACAGTTCACCCAAAAATGAACATTTGGATGAGTTGATTTCTTCATCAGAACAGATTTGAAGAAATTTAGCAATGCTCACCAATGGATCTTCTGCAGTGAATGGGTGCCGTCAGAATGAGAGTTCAAACAGCTGATATAAACATCACAATAATCTACAAGTAATCCATACGACTCCATCAATTAACATCTTGTGAAGTGAAAATCTGAGTTGAGTCCTCTATCCATAATAATGCTTTCTCCAGTAAAAAAGATTGAATCAGGACAGAAATATGCAACACAAATCGAGTGTAGTTTCTGATCGAAAACAGTAACTAGATGTTACAGTTTAAAGTGAGGAAAGATGAATTTGTTTCTTTACAAACACACAAGACATTAATTGATGGACAGGAGTCATATTGATTACTGTGATGTTTTTTGATCAGCTGTTTGGATTCGCATTCTCACGGCACCCATTCACTGCAGAAGATCCATTGTTGAGTAAATGATGTCACTTTTCCAAATCTGTTTCAACAAAGAAACAAATTGTCATTTTCATTATAGATGTGATGTGGACTTCCTATTCTCATAATTAGAATTACTATTGAAACTTCACAGTTATTACAGTTATCGTTCTTGATGTGAACGTCTCTTAAAAAGTAGAGAAAAGAATACCAGCACTTCTTATAAAGGTTTGATTTGAGAGGCATACACACCTCACCTGTATAATTGGTAAATTTAGAGTAAAATTACGACTTTGCTTTTCAACAAGCTTTGTTCTTCCTTCAGCCTATATCAGCCGTTCATTATGATTTTGACAGCAGACCTTGATGTCAAAGAATTTCATACTTGCGCAAAACTATACGGCGAACTGCATGTAGGAGTTTGTTTGCAAGGACGGGAGTGAATGTGTGGGAGAAAGAGAGCCGTGCCCCCGTCACTTCTCCACCCTGCTCCCTCGGCTCCAGCATCTTAACGAGGCTTTTCCCCTCGCTTTGCAGAACGAGGGAGAAGCCAAATAAATAAAAGAATAAAAGGCAAGCGAGAAGAGGGAAAACACATACTGAACTATAATTTGTTATATCTTTCAGCTCCAATTAAAAATAATATCAAATCTTTTTGTTCAACTTCATAACAAGACTTCAAGAGGGCCCCCAAGACTCTTTCTATTTGCATCCCTCAACAGCCCACTGGTGCTCCTGAATCACATTAATTATATGACCTAGATAGCACGTTGTTAATATTCCAAGCTGAGAGAGGAACTGGGAGCCAATACGGTGGAAGTCTAAATTTGGAGATCTTCAGGACATCAGAGCTCCCGCTTTTCTGGGGTTCGCGCTTTGATCTCCTCCCTCTTGACATTGTTTGCAAATGTCTGTTTAATGGGACTGGCAAACACCAGAATACAGCCACATTCGGGGGGGGTTTTTTCGCTCTCCCGTCGCCCTCCCTCCCCCTTCTTTCTCGTCTGCTATCACGCCGCGCCGATGACGACTCTCGGAACGTCGAAACAAAGGGAGATGGAGAGGAAAATCAAGGAAGAGAGAGAGGTGACAGTGTGGCTCACCTCTCACAATACCACGTCTACTGATCTAATCGCTGCTGGGATCAGAGCGCTTAGTGACAGAGAAGTGTTACAGCTGTTCGGGATGTACAAAGTCGGAGCTACTCTGCTTCACACGTAATGCTTTATGAATATGAATATTTCATAAAGGGGGGGAGTGTAAGGCGCTCCTGTTGTTTGTGCATTAACGCACAATACCCGAGGTAAGTGTGCGTGTTCCCACCCAGAGACGAGGAGGACCTGATGTCTTAATCAGTGTCCAGCTGTACTGTGGGCTTCTTCAGAAGATTGAGGCCTCGCTCCTCTAAGCTGGGCCATGAATATGGAGCTGTTCTGCGGTGCGGGGCTTGGTTATGTTTTCTGTCTGATATGTCTGCCCCATTCCCATTTCAAAGGGAGGTCCACCCAAGGGTCTGACTTTTTGATCTGCCTGGCGACTGACTCGACCACCTGCATGCGGTATCAGGCCCCTGGTCTCCGTGGAAGGCTGGGAAGGCTGAGCAGGAGCTCTGCGCTGGGCACTGATCCCATCACTACCCTTCCTTCTCTCTTGCTCTCTCGCTCTCCGTCCACTTCAGCAGGAGGCCTTTCACCATACTCTAGCTCTGAAGCCATAAGGACACCATCATGGCCATTTTGAGGATAAAGGCCCTTTCACACTAAAGGTCTTTCCACACTGAGCGCGAAAAAGTGAAACTTTCAGACGCGAAGATGCACTGGAATAAAACAACAGCTTCCTATGGATGCTTCCATAGACCACGAACATTCGCGCACGAAAATGCGAATGTTTTTTTCCGTCCAGTCCTACGAATCTTTTCAGTTTCGCAAAGCGAAAACATGGGCCGTCCAATAAGATTTGAGCTAGGATCACGTGACCAGAGCAACTGCTGTTGCTCAAAAGGGTGAGAATGGTGGCGCTGTTTCGAAAACCAGTGTAAACAAACACCGAAGAAGAGTATCTCAGATAAGAGAGTGGATGCTGAGTTCTTGTTATCGTTGGTATTTGAGAACAGATTTATTCTCACATGTTCTTTATACAGAATAACATTTCTAATAATTTCTAATAATGATCTGTAGAGCACGTGCGCGAGTGTTATGAGTCAGAGCGGCGTTAAGCTGTCTAGTCTAGATCTTCCTTATTAAAAAATAAAATTAATAAAAAAAAATAAAAATCGAGTGAAACATTTTTCTTCACATGAAATATGAAAGCAAATAGACATGATTATGACGATATATTTTCTGTATGTGTTCTGTATGCAGCTCATGGTATTTTTATAGCAATAAAGGATGTTTATGACAAATATTAGCAGTGTAGCATTATTAAACATACAAAGAGTGCCACATGCTTATTATAGAATCAAAATCAACTTACCAACATTCTGTAAAATATCTTCTTTTGCATTCCGTAGAAAAAGTAAGTCATACTGGTAGGAAATTAAGGAAGGTGAGTAAATGGTGGCAGAATTTTAAATTTTTGGGTGAACTATCCCTTTAAGTGATTACACCTAAAAACATTAAAAGCCAGGTTTAAACACACCCAAGATTCATTGCGATCAAACCACTACTAAGTAGAAGGACAGAAGATACTGAGCTCTTGTCATTTATTGTTTCAATTTATTCAACAATATCTGATTATTCAACAAATGAGTTCACTGGATTACACATGGAAATCAATTTTTTTTCCTACAGGTGCATCTCAATAAATTAGAATGTTGTGAAAAAGTTCATTTTATTTCAAAAGTGAAACTTTCAGACGCCAAGATGCACTGGAATAAAACAACAGCTTCCTATGGATGCTTCCATAGACCACGAACATTCGCGCACGAAAATGCGAATGTTTTTTCCGTCCAGTCCTACGAATCTTTTCAGTTTCGCAAAGCGAAAACATGGGCCGTCCAATAAGATTTGAGCTAGGATCACGTGACCAGAGCAACTGCTGTTGCTCAAAAGGGTGAGAATGGTGGCGCTGTTTCGAAAACCAGTGTAAACAAACACCGAAGAAGAGTATCTCAGATAAGAGAGTGGATGCTGAGTTCTTGTTATCGTTGGTATTTGAGAACAGATTTATTCTCACATGTTCTTTATACAGAATAACATTTCTAATAATTTCTAATAATGATCTGTAGAGCACGTGCGCGAGTGTTATGAGTCAGAGCGCGTTCGCTGTCTAGTCTAGATCTTCCTTATTAAAAAAATAAAAATTAATAAAAAAAAATAAAAATCGAGTGAAACATTTTTCTTCACATGAAATATGAAAGCAAATAGACATGATTATGACGATATATTTTCTGTATGTGTTCTGTATGCAGCTCATGGTATTTTTTATAGCAATAAAGGATGTTTATGACAAATACTAGCAGTGTAGCATTATTAAACATACAAAGAGTGCCACATGCTTATTATAGAATCAAAATCAACTTACCAACATTCTGTAAAATATCTTCTTTTGCATTCCGTAGAAAAAAGTAAGTCATACTGGTAGGAAATTAAGGGAAGGTGAGTAAATGGTGGCAGAATTTTAAATTTTTGGGTGAACTATCCCTTTAAGTGATTACACCTAAAAACATTAAAAGCCAGGTTTAAACACACCCAAGATTCATTGCGATCAAACCACTACTAAGTAGAAGGACAGAAGATACTGAGCTCTTGTCATTTATTGTTTCAATTTATTCAACAATATCTGATTATTCAACAAATGAGTTCACTGGATTACACATGGAAATCAATTTTTTTTTCCTACAGGTGCATCTCAATAAATTAGAATGTTGTGAAAAAGTTCAAAAAGTGAAACTTTCATATATTTTAGATTCATTGCATGTAAAGTAAAACATTTCAAAAGTTTTTTTGTTTTAATTTTGATGATTAGAGCTTACAGCTCATGAAAGTCAGAAATATATAGAATATTTACATTTGACTTTCAATAAATGACCATACCTACAGTATAAATTCCGGGTATCTCTTGTTCTTTGAAACCACAATAATGGAGAAGACTGCTGACTTGGCAATGATCCAGAAGACGAACATTGACGCCCTCCACAAAGAGGGTAAGTCACAGAGGGTCATTACTGAAAGGTGTGGCTGTTTACAGAGTGTGGCTGTTTACAAAGCATATTAAATGCAAAGTTGACTGGAAGGAAGAATTTGGGTAGGAAAAGGTGCACAAGCAACAGGGATGACCGCAAGCTTGAGAATACAGTCAAGCAAAGCTGATTCAAACACTTGTGAGAGCTATACAAGGAGTGAACTGAAGCTGGAGTCAGTGCATCAAGAGTCACCACGCTCAGACATCTTCAGGAAAAGGGCTACCAAGCCACTTCTGAAGCAGAGACAACGTCAGAAGCGTCTTACCTGGGCTGTGGAGAAAAAGAACTGGACTGTTGCTCAGTGGTCCAAAGTCCTCTTTTCAGATGAAGTAAATTTTGCATTTCATTTGGAAATCAAGATCCCAGAGTCTGGAGGAAGAGAGGAGAGGCAAAGAAACCATGTTGCTTGAAGTCCAGTGTGAAGTTTCCACATTCTGTGATGATTTGGGCTGCCATGTCATCTGCTGGTGTTGGTCCACTGTGTTTTCTGAAGTCCACAGTCAACGCAGCCATCTACCAGGAAATTTTGAGCATTTCATGCTTCCTTCTGCTGACAAGCTTTATGGAGATGCTGATTTCATTTTCAAGCAGGACTTGGCACCTGCCCACACTGCCAAAGGTACCAAAAGCTGGTTCAATGACCATGGTGTCGGTGTGCTTGACTGGCCAGCAAACTCGCCTGACCTGAACCACTGAACTATTGTCAAGAGGAAGATGAGAGACACCAGACCCAACAAAGCAGATGACATGAAGGCCGCTATCAAAGCAACCTGGGCTTCCATATCACCTCAGCAGCGCCACAAACTGGTCACCCCCATGCCACGCCGAATTGAGGCAGTAATTAAAGCAAAAGGAGCCCCTACCAAGTATTGAGTACAGATACAGTAAATGAACATTCTTTCCAGAAGGCCAACAATTCACTAAAAATGTTTTTTCTAATGGTCTTATGAAGTATTCTAATTTGTTGATATAGTGAATTGGCGGGTTTTTCTTAAATGTGAGCCTAAATCATCACAATTAAAAGAACCAAAGACTTAAACTACTTCAGTCTGTGTGCATTTAATTTATTTAATACACAAGTTTCACAATTTGAGTTAATTTACTGAAATAAATGAACTTTTCCACAACTTTCTAATTTATTGAGATGCACCTGTAATTTCAAATATTTGCATCGCATTACTCGCTCTAGATTACTTGCGGAATGTTTTTCGCCTTACTCAAATGAATAAAAACATAAAAACAATAAAAATCCATTTTCTGGTACAACCGGATGTGTCAAACCAAAAGTGCCAATAAGCTCTTTGCTGACTGGTTTGCATAATAACGTGTTGTGCGAATTTTCCGCTCGAGTTGAATAACTTCAACTTGCTCGGAAGACACTATTGAGGCAAACATTGTGTTTTTGCGGCAAACATGTCGCTCGGTGCGAATTCTCGTCTATTCGCGTCTTTGCATTGACTATGTATGTAAGCTACTCACGCAAATAATTAAATTCGCTTTTGGTGTGTACACACCATAAAACTTTGAGAAATGAAATGCATGAAATCACGGAAAGCATTTTAAATTACCTGTCAATGCCTTTAAAATTTGGCAAAAGTTGAAAATATTTGAGTTAACAACTTTTAATGTAATATGTCAGTGATTATTTGATTTTTTTGTGATTTAATATTGTCTGATTTGCATTTTGCGTGCATTTATTGCCAGATGTAAAGGGCCACTCTTGTTTATTCACATTAGGCTGTGTCAATAGGCCCAAAAATGAGTTACCCTTATGTCATACCAAACCTGTATGATCGTCTTTCTACTGTGAAGCGCAAAATAGGATATTTTGAAGAACGTTGGTGTCCAAACAACAAACAAAGGAACCCTTTTGAATTTCATTGTATTTTCAATATATCAGAAGAAAAGTCATACAGGATTGTAACAAAATAAGGGTGAGTAAATAATGACAGAATGTTCTTTTTTGGGAGAACTATTCCTTTAAAACAACAATATAGGCATGGACCTAGTGCAGAAACTGTCAGCTCTAGAAAGGACCTGTTTTCAGTTTCAAACCTTGTTAATACGTCTTTACTCTTGCAAAACAAATCTCCCAAACTACTTCCAACTGTAAGTGTGTATGTCTAAGAACTTCTAGTGCAAGGTCACATTGCTCATGCTGCTTCAGCCCTCCTCCAAGGATGCTTTGAAGGCTCGATTGAGTCCAGTAACTTGTGTATTAAACAATCCGTCATCAAGGCAAATGTTTTAATTGGTATGATTATTCTTTAATAATATTATGATTTCTTTAAGCAGGCATCGCCATTAAAAGTTAATGAGATGAGTATGACCATGACAATATAATTAAAACCCTCAGGAGTTTCTGAAGCTGGTCATTAATAATTTAGAGCGAGCTGGAGCACAAGATGGCCCAGCTCAGTAGTCTGCTCAGGGAGAGAGAGAATGAGAGGACCGGGAGAGTAAAACTGCTTTGCCTGTCATGACGTGAGTTTACTTTGATTAAGGGCTGAATTACCAGACTATCAGAGATGTGTCACTGTTAAATCCCTCTGTTAAAATCCTTTTGGGATACCCATCTCTTATTTGATACCAGTGTATTATAAACAGATTCGTTTGAACTCTGTAAAGTCGGGGATGAAAACAGGAGCTGTGCTCAAAATGCACGCAGTGTCCTCGGAGCGGAAGTATCACAGAGTACACATATTTGGAGTTGTCCTCACCCACACAGTGCTCTCCACTCAGGGTAAACATCTGGTGCGGCGCGGGTCTCTCTGTCTCCATCTTACAACAATATTTATTGCAGCGGGCTAATGCTCTGTCCTCAACTCACAGCTGAGAGCCTGTGAACCTCACCATGACAAACACAACCTGGAGTAAATGAGTGTGCGTATAAAGGCCAACGCAGATAATCAGGTTACGTAGCGCCGCGGGGAGTCAAGTTCACCTCGCTTTCATTTGAATTACCCTCACATCTGTACCCAGCACAAGCAAAGAATTAAATTATACTGTACAGCCATTTGAGAAAAATACAAAGCCAAAAGCCCTTTGACCCCGAGAAAAGACAATGGAGATTTTTAAAAAGCAGATTCTTACATTTTCTGAAGAAAATGAGTGCTGCTTGTACAAAACTTGTCGCTGTTATGAAAAATGTTATCCCTCTTCCTCAATGCCTAATAAAAAAAAATGTAGCACATTACTGTGATCACTTGTCCTTAATAAAAATAATAATAATTATTATTATTATTTTATAAAAAGTTTTTCTTTAACAGTTGCAACTTGCTAACTGATGGATAACTAAAAACAAAGAAATGGAAATGTTTAATATGATCATATTAGCTTCTGTTTTCAATTAATCTAAATTAAAATATGTAAATTATGTAATTATTTTCACAATCAAGAATATATACAATTTTAAGTGATTTTCCAAGTGATTTCCAATAAGGCACCAAATTAAGTACCTATAAAAAGGAAAGGAGATATGATTTTAGGGTGATTGCTAAGTGGTTGCTAAGGTTCTGGACGGTTGCTAGGTGGACACTCACTGGCCCAAGTTAAAAGGCTGGCCCCTGAAGTCTCTATGATATTCTGGTACATCTTTCAGTGTAACTCTGGGATTTTTTTGTTGTTTTATCATCAGCCAAGTAAAAAGTCTGAGGTCTGAGGTCTGATCACTAAGAAAATTAATATTACACCTTTCCACAACAATCCTCATTATTTGAGGTATCTTGCCACAGGACAAGGTACACAGCGAAATGTAATACTTAGGGTTAGGGGCAGTGTTGTTCTTGTTAGCTAAATATAAATCTAATAACTATTAAAAATGATTTAAATTAAACAAAAGCTGAAATAAAATATAAATATTGGATGAGAAAAAATCTAAAATTTCTAAAGCTAAGACTGAAATAAATATACATTAAAGCTAAACAGAAATAGAAAATAAATAAATACAAATAGAAAACAACTAATAAAAATGAAAACGACATTTAAAATAAAAATATATTAAAAATATTAATAAAACACTATAACAGCATAATATAACACTGGTTAGGGGCTAAAAACAAAAAGAGTAATATGCGGTGTAGTAACAGTAATATTAAGCTATTAATCAAATGTCCAAAGATTAAGCAAGCATGCAGTTAAATAAAAGCCAGGAAATTTTATCAAACACAAATCACACCACAAAAAAAGTAAACCAACATCTATTTGTTGTCTTTGCTACTTTTCTGTTGCAAATGGCTTTGAGATGCAGCACAGATTTAATATGTACTGTATGTAGGAAGGCTTTATTTGCACTTTTCAAACAGAAAGGCAAAAACAAGTTAGGAAGAGAGATCTAGAGAAAGAGAGAGAGGCCTTTACTAGGCAGACAGGAAGAACGGGGGTGCAGTGGGCCTTCATGCAGAAAGGCAGCAGGCTGAAGAGAGACGGCGCGCGTGGAAAAAGCTCATAAATCCTGATTTGAGGCGGCCTCACTGCAGCACTACATTGCTTAAATGCTACGTCTGATTTAGTCTTCCCATTAGGTGACAGCTGAACTTTAACATTAATATGATAATATTGAAATAAGTGTGTTATTTACTTAGCGGCGGGGCGGGATGGAATAAGAGCGAGACAGAGGGAGGTGGGAAGGAAAGGAGGATGATGAATGATTTCTGGACAGCTTCTGTGACACCCGGCGGCCGCGGCCCCTCTAATGAGACTTGACAAAATGGAGACATATGCAGAAATATTGGTTACAGTCTGCGTCCTCGGCATCTTACTCTCTCTCTGTGTGTGTCTCCTCCTCTCCCTCTCGCTCGCCTCACACGTCCTGATTGTCTACGACCACTGAAGCATCTATTTCAATTGGCACTTCCTTCCTGGCCCCGGGGTTTTAAATTTAGATGGTGTCATTTACATATTACTCTTAATCAAAAAAAGAAAAAAAGAAACAAAACCTTGTCGTCACGGTTCAGGAAAGGGTGCAAAGGCACTTTATAAAACGGAGATGTGACAGACGTTAAACTGAATTGTGCGTGTGTGTGAAGGAGAGAGATATGAGGCTGGTGGAGAAAACAGCAGTAAGTGGAATAGAGAGAGAGAGAGAGAGAGAGAGAGCGGCTGTGAATTTCTTCAGTTATCTCACATCTACCACACAGGGAAAAAAGCCAATATCTCATCAGCCTGCTGATATGAATGATGAGTTCTGCTGTTTAAAGCCGATACTACATAGAGACAGAATAGTAGGAGGAACACTAGATCTGCTTTAGGGCAGAAGAGTGTTGAAAAAAACAAAAACAAATGCATGATGACTAGGCCCAAATGGAATCTGTGCCTGCAGATGCCAGAACTTTGAATCCGAATATACTTGATTCATTAAATTATACTGATAAATGTTGATGTGAAAAAAAAAAAACCAACTAGTATACACACTATAAGTAACATACACTATCATTCAAACGTGTAAGATTTGAGTAAAAATAAAGATATACTTTTATTCAGCTAAGAGGTATAAATTAAAAGTAACAGTAACAACACTGTTACAAAAAAAAACCTATTAAAAAATACTGTTCTTTTGAACTTTGTAATTAACAAAGAAATGTATCATATTTTCCACAAAATATTAAGTAGCACAACTGTTTTCAACATTGATACTAAGAAATGTTTACAGTATTGAGCACAAAATCAGCATATTAAGATGCTTTCTGAAGGATCATGTGACACTGAATACTGGTGTAATGGCTGCTAAACAATCAGCTTTGGTTTGAATACATTACATTTTAAAATATATAATTTTGTATATTGTAATAATATTTCACAATATTACCATTTTTTTTACTGTATGTTTGATCAAATAAAGCTTTGGTGTGCAAAAAAACCCCAAAAACAGCAACAACTGAAAATTGAAAAAAAATACATCTAAAAAAATTGATAAATCTTACAGACCCCAACCTTTTGAATGGTAGTGTTTTAGATATTATATTATATTATATTATATATTACATAGTTTTGAAAGATCATCATTTTAAAAAATAAATAAATAATATAGTGAATTTAAAAACCTTTATAAAAATAAAAAAGTATAAAATATGCTTATCAATAAACTATAAATAAAATTAATTAATACTTTTAAATAGATATTAAAGAAAGTGCACAACTCATTAAAAAGGCCTATGAGTGTTTCTTAAGGGAACCCTATAGTTTAAAACCAGAATTCCCCACATTTTCCTCCATAATAATTATAACAATAAGTGTATAGTTTTGTGAGTTCATGCAGTGGATGGGTATGGGGCCGCTGTCAACATCCACAGAGAGGTATCAGAAACGGTCCCTACCTTCCTCTTACCTTCTCAGCATGCCGGTCAGGATCCGAGAGCTCTTGCCCAAGTTAGCATCCGTCTCTCTCAGCTGTGGAGAAAAAGAGAAGAGAGAATGTCCAAGTTAGAGGTCATATAAAATTTGTTCTATAAAAATAGGCTTAGAATGTCTACAGACTTCAGTCAGAGACACTGAGAACTGGATTCATGGCTGCTGAAGTTTCAGCTTTGCCATCACAATTAAATAAATTACATTTTTAAAACCAATTTTTGGTCAAGTAAACGCAGCCTTGGTGAGCATAAGAGACTTTTTAATAAACACTTAAATTGAATTATTCAAAAACTTCTGACTGCTAGTGCATGTTTTACATTCAATATAGCAGGGGGACGCAAAAGTAAAAGCTATCCATCTGGAGATGTGTGTGTGTTTAGGAATGCTGACATTGCTATGGAAGTGAAGCCAGAGCTCTGGCAGCCGTCAGATACGTGATTCTGGCTGGCCTCCTTGAGAAAGCCTCCTTCCCTGTCCTCACAGTCAGCAGGGACATGTGCATGTGTATGTATGTGCGTGTGTGTGTGTGTTAGCGGGCAGGCTCAGGGACAGATGTGGTTTTAGGCGGGTTTGGGTTCTGGCACCACCAACAGCCCAAGAGCTGCCTGATGTCTCTCTCAGCGATGGATCCGTCCCATGAGAGCTCCCTCGGCTTTTCCCAAAATCCCTCTCTCTTTCTCTCTCAGGTCAGAGTTGTGCCAACACGAAAACACATGGTGGAGCTCTATGCGAATTAGGAACCCAAAACAAGAGCCACAACAAAAGAGATTACCAGTACAGCCGATCTAGAGCAGAGTCCGATTACAGACTAGTAAATGGTCTTGGTAAGATGATTCCCAGTAGCTTGATTCAATGCCTGAATTTCACTGAATAGAGTTAAAAGAGCTAGAGTCACACAGGCCTAAACCTAAATAAAGAAAAATACAATGAACAACAATCATACCATAACCAGAAACAAGAACGTTACCCATTTAAAAAGACATTACAAGCAAAAATTTTTAGACTTAATGAAGTTTGGACACTGTATTCAGAATCAAAATAATTTTGCAATCTTTTGTTCTCAAATTGATATTTAGAAATCTTGACATTTGAAAAAGCCACTATAAGTGAAAAGAGGAACAAGTGATGCAGAACAATTCTGACGAATGAGGGTGCAGTTTGCACACGTGATATTTTTTTTTTTAACATATTTTGGTCTGTTTTGAAAAGTTGCCTTGTCAAAGCTAAGCCAGCCAGGGAGATCAAAGAAAAACAGACTATGAAAACTGAAAACGACCAAAAATCTATGTGATTTTTTATGTAAAAACGAAAATCGAATAATGCCAAAAACATCAGAATTGGATTTCTAACCATCTTGGCATCTTGACGGAAACGCTGCATTGACCTAATTTTGGTAATGTTACATTGTGAATCAAATTGCAGAATAAAATGCAACACTGTAACAACTTTAGTCCCAGTTAGAAACGAAAGTAGTCTGTGGGATTTCCCCCCCGCTTCTTTTAATGTTTATCATGCAAAAAACATCCAACTTGGACATCCAACCATCTTGACATTCAGAAATACCACAGAAATACCAAAAAAAGCATTCTGACCAATGAGGCAGCAGTGACGTTTGCAGGACAAAATGCAGCGCAGTAAAAATTTAGTCCCCATTTCAGAACAAAGAAACCAAATTACGAATTAAAAACATACCTAGGTCTGTGGTCATTTTTCCACTCATTTTAACGTCCGTCATTCAAAAAACACAACCCTGAACATTTGGAATCATAACAGCACTATTTACTCAAGACATGCAGGATAAGTTATTTGTCAAAGTTAGAGGCTTGCTCATATAGACTAAGGATGAGCAATAGTAATAGTGGTCCTTGCAAGGCACTACGTCTCTCTTAGTGTTTGTGTGCGTCTGTTTGAAAGAGCCTGAGTGAACTGATTGTTAAGAGACACTCCAAAAACTCTTTCATCTGCCGTTTCCTTCGCTCAAAAAGCAGTTTATTGCTCTTTCCATCTAATGTCTTCTTATCATGCTTTCTTTTCTTTTCTCCTCTCCATTTCTCCTGCCTGGCAAAATGTCTTTAAAGTGTGAGGGCCAGTCGGGGCTCCAGGGAAGGAGAGCTATTCTCCATAGACAGCAGACCTTTGAAAGGAAATGTTTTATTTCCTTTGAAATGAGCTGCCTGCCCAACTGCCATGTTATGATCTTTAAGCATCCTTCATAAGAAGCCATCAGAGAGGCCCCTGACTGTGCTCTCTATACCTGTCTTCTAGAAAGAAAGAGAGGGTGAGAGAGAAAAAGAGAGAGATGTAAGACTATGACAGCGGACACGGCAGGGACAAACAAAACAGGAGGGATAGACTGAGATATGGAAAGGTAAAAACGATTATACATGCAGAGGATAAAGTAACAAATAAAGGTTGAAGTAAGGAGGGGGGAGTAAAACAGGGATGAGGATGTAGAGAGAAAGACATCTGATACCTGGTAGGAGGAGTGACACTCAAAAAAGCTCACAAGCAGTCCTCTATATCAACACCTTTCAATCTTCGCGTGGCATACTTATGTCTATATTGCCCTGAAGGTTATCGATACGGCTGGGTAAAAATAAAGATTTTTCTGATACAATTTTTTTTTAAATTACATACTATTATATATATATATATATTTTGTATATAAATCTAATAAAATATATAAAATCACAGAATACACACACACACACACACACACACACACAGACACACGCACATGCGTGGTCAGAATTGTTGGTACCCTTGGTAAATATGATCAAAGAAGGCTGTGGAAATAAATCTGCATTGTTAATCCTTTTGATCTATTATTTAAAAAATTCACAAAAATCTAACCTTTCATTGGAGAATAAGAAATTAAAATGGGGGGAAATATCATTATGAAATAAATGTTTTTCTCTAATACACATTGACCACAATTAACGATACCCTTTTATTCAATACTTTTTGAAACCTCCATTTGCCAAAATAGTATAGGAGTTTTCTCCTATAATGCCTGATGAGGTTAGAGAACACCTGACAATAGATCAGAGACCATTCCTTCATCCAGAATCACTCCAGATCCTTCAGAATCACAGCTCCATGTTGGTGCTTCTTCTCTTCAGTTCACCCCACTCATTTTCTATAGGGCTCAGAGTCAGAGGACTGGAATGGCCAGCAGTAGCTTGGTTTTGAGCCCAGTGACCCATTTTTGTGTTGTTTTTAAGGTTTGTTTTTGGATTATTGTCCGGTTGGAAGATCCAAACATGGCCCATTATAAGATTTCTAACAGAGTCAGTCTTTTTGATTTTTTATCTGTTGCTATTTGATAGAATCAGTGATGCCATGTGTCTAAAGGACTACGGGGCAGTCGTGGCCTAATGGTTAGAGAGTCGGACTCGTAACCCAAAGGTTGCATGTACAGCGCTCTCTTCCACCTTCAATACCACGACTGAGGTGCCCCTTGAGCAAGGCACCCCCAACTGCTCCCCGGGCGCCGCAGCATAAATGGCTGCCCACTGCTCCGGGTGTGTGTTCACGGTGTGTGCGTGTTCACTGCTGTGTGTGTGCACTTAGGATGGGTTAAACGCAGATCACAAATTCCGAGTACGGGTAACCATACTTGGCCACATGTCACGTCACTTTCACTAAACAAGATGTCCAGGACCTCCAGCAGAAATATAGGCCCACATCATTAAAAATACAGCAGTACATTTCATTGTACACATGGGGTACTTTTTTATCCCTGTGTGCACCAAACCCATCTTGAGTATTTGCTGCTAAAAAGCTACATTTTTAGTTACATCTGACCATAGAAGCCAGTCCCATTTGAAGTTCCAGTCGTGTCTGACAACTGAATATGCTGAAGATTGTTTTTTGGTGAAAGCATTTTCTTTTCTCGATTTTTTTCTTGAAGCCCTCTCAAACAACATGTGGTGATGCAGGTGCTGTTTGATAATATTTTTAAAGGTTTTCTGACCCCGAATCTCAACCTTTTTCTGCAATTCTCCAGCTATGATCTTTGAAGAGTCTTTAGCCACTCAAACTCTCCTTCTCACCATGCATTAGGACGATATAAACACACATCCTCTTCCAGGCAAATTCATAACATTTTCTGTTGATTGAAAATTCTTAATTATTGCCCTAATGGTGGAAATGTGAATTTTCACTGCTCTAGCTCTTTTCTTAAAGCCACTTTCTAATTTGTGAAGCTCAATTATCTTTTGCTGCACATCAGAAATATTTTCTTTGGTTTTTCTCATTGTGATGGATGATTAAGGGCATTTGGCCTTTGTTTTCCCTCTTATTTATATTTCTGTGAAACAGAACATCATGTATTTCCAACATGTATTTGAGAAAAAATATTTATTTCATAATGATATTTCCCCCTATTTTAAATTCTTATTCTCCGATGAAAGTTAAGATTTTTGTGATTTTTTAAAATAAAAGATCAAAAGGATTAACAATGCACATTTATTTTCACAGCCTTCTTTGATCATATTTACCAAGGGTACCAACAATTCTGACCACGTAGTGTGTATATGCATTTATTTTAATGTACACACACAGATAATTAAATAAATATATAAACACTTATATTTGTCTGAGATCAAAGAGAATTGCAATTCAGAAAAAAATTAAATATAGAAATTACAAATATATTTAATTTATAGATGTTCTACAAATATTATATAATGGCTACAGAAGAGGACACTCAAGTAACAACTAAAAATACATGAATGCAATTGAATAAGATACTAAATATCAAAATGGCATTTACTGTATCAATAAAACTGCACAAGCAGATAAGAAAAAAAGTCACAAAAAGAAGGCTGTTAAGTAACAAATTATAAAAAATATAGAAATACAGTTCTTCTAGGGTACCGATATCTACATAAGTAGATACTAAAAGTTACCTTTACCCCAATTAAAAACAAAAAGTTAAAAATAGCAAGAAAAAACTGCACAGAAAAGGTAACTTTCTTAATACATTAATTCTAAATACACACATTCTTAAATGCGGTTTAACTGTCTATAAATATATATTTTTGAGTCCACTGTAAATATATATTTCATGAAAAGTATCTTATGGAATCTAGTCTACACCAGTCTGTAATCTACAATCCCTTTTGTGACGTCCGTCCAGCACAGTCACACATGTAGCGGAAAGACTTGCAGAGTTATAGCAGCCGGAAGAACAGAGAACAAACACTTGTTCTGTCCAGAGGTGTTTTTGTTGTCCAGCTATGCCCGTTTAGACAGTCTTGCATCATGCGTGATCTCACCACATGAGACGGGACAACTACAAAGGCTTCTTATTGGTGCTGTGCTCTGTGTCAAACATTCTGTGTTCTGTACATTCAATCAATCACTCCAGCAGGCCCGCTATGCTAATGCATGAGAGGTGCGGGCTGGTGTTAACTGCCTGCACTTGAGCGCGTTCCTGTTCTCTTGTCAAGTGTCTGATCTAGGGCACTTTGTGTCATCCTAAAGAGCCCAGATCTGATAAAGTCAAGTATTTGTAAGCCTGTGTAATTGCTTAGTGAGAAAACCATATGTGTGTTTGTTCTGGATGAGTGTTGCCTCCTGAGGACCGTCTAAGGAGTGTGTTTGTGGGTGTAAACTCACCCGATCGCGGGATCTCTGGATCTTCTCACGGTCACTGTGCAGGTTGGTGAGGATCTCCTGTCCCACTTGCTCTGTAAGAGGATAAGAGGAGAAACAGGCCATGTTAAGGTGCGGTTGTATTTACTGCTCTTTGGCAAAATTTTGTGGGCAAAATCTAGTTGCTTCAACAGGAATTCACGCAATTGGGAATTTCATGAGAGGTCGATACTGTAGATTTCCTCATGCAGTTTGGATTTACTGTGTTGACCAAAAGAAAGCTGCTTGGTTTAAAAGTGACTTCTGTGTGAGTTGTAATGCATCGCAAGACTAAGACAAAAATTGAAAAAGTTAAATTACATTCATTTTTTTATTATGAAAGAAGACATGCACATAAAATATAAAGGAAATATATTTATTGAATACATTTCTAAATTTATATTAAGGCAAAACGCTAAAAAAAAATGTCAAAAGATATGTTTAAATATGCAAATGAGGCATTCTTTAATTAAATATGCACTGATTTCCAGAAAATAAACACTATTTTTAGATTTTTAGATGGGTCACGTACTTATATTGTTATCACTCCATAAATCAGAAAGAAGCCAGAAAATAATATATTGTATATTTACATTTTATTATAAAATATATTTCATTATAATATATATTTTCTAAATATTTTACCATCTTTTTCAGAAACAAAATGTTATATAAATCAGGCAAATGTTATATGAACAAACCCTTCAGTAAAAACCTTCAAAATATAAACAAAATAAGAAATTGAATGAATGAATGAATGAATGAATGAGGCATTTATATAGCGCTTTTAATGTGTATTGCAATACACCCAAAGCGCTTTACAATCATGTGGGGGGTCTCTCCTCAACCACCACCAGTGTGCAGCACTGAAATGAAGTGCTGCTGAAGTGAAGATCTCTGGCTAATGACCAAGTGTATAACTTTGTCTAAAGTTAAAGAATTACAAAAAGGAGGGACATATCAGGATCTCAGAAAATCTTCTTAAAAAAAAAAAAAAAAACGCAGTCAAAAAAAAAAACCCATAGCAACCTAACAACACCCTGCCTCATGTAAAAGCCTAGTTACAACCCTGATTTCTCAAACTACATCTCCTTCTCACCAACATGCTGTCTTAAAATATTTTGCATATCCCAGCATGCCGCATCAGACTGAGCCCGATCAGCACATGCAATATTCAGCTGTTCGCTTACAAACACATTTCATCTGTCACGGACATACACCCATTTACACGCTCACACTTAGATAAACATCCCATACATGGCGTCTGACAAGCCTGTCTGTGGTCACTGTCATATTCACATCCCAAGGGTCAAAAGAGAAAAAAAACAATGAACAAAACAAAAATCCCACCCTCCCTTCCTCCAGCAAAAACCCTCTCCACTATAAGTAGAAACCACATTAGCAGTCTGAAGAGGAAGAGAGTAAAAAAGTGAAGTGAAAAATCTTTGCATGGATCAAAGCTACGCTTTCAAATGCACCAAACAATTGTGAGTAAACAACGCACTCATGACTGGATTACGCTACACAGGTGCAGCTCTCAAAGAGTCAGCGTGACGCTCAAGGAACAGAGGAGCGGGCTACATCTGCGTTCGCACAGAACGAGAAAGACCGAGACACTTAAACACGCGTCTCTCGCCTTCATTAATTTCCAATCAGAGTGGGGACAGATTGAAGGATACTCAGATTAGATGGAGCAGTCACAGCGCATGTGACAGATAGGCCAGATTAAAAGAGCGAATAGAGATATTAATAACCATCATAACCGTGTCCGGCCGTCGAGCCTGAGACACGCTGCCGCCCACCCGTGAGTGGAAATCTTGTGTAAAGACAATTAAGCACTGCTATCTGTCTCTGTCCAGGGTGAAAGGGGCCTTTAAACAAATGAATGTGACACGGCCACAATGGCAACAATGCAATACACAAGCACACAGACATGCTCGCTCATATATCACTTCAGATGATAGATGAGACCGTTGGCATGAAGGGGTCCGAGCGCAAATGAAACAATCCTGTCAGTGCTCTATATTCTACACTCAACGAGATATAAATAAACAGAAGGAGAAAAAACGAAGTTGCTGTGCACAATGGGTACAATAGAAAACTTGACCGTCATATTTCTCAGTCGCCTTTCTAGATAGCGAGATATTCAGAGTCAAGGTCTCCTATTCAAGGGTTGTGCGCTTCGCTATCTCTATTGACTCCGATTGTTGGCGTCCACATAAGTTAACACTCATTCTAATGAAAGTGAAGTGAATACAAATGAATTCAAAGAAATATGAGGGAAAAAATAGAGCAGGTACATAAAAGAATTTCCACAAAATCAAGAAACAGGAGGGTTGGCTGACTGAGTGCATAAAACCTGTGCCACTGAAAACACGGAATAAAAGCTGTTAAACCAAACTCTGTATAATGTAATATTCCTGCGGCCAACACACTGTAAAACACATTATGGACTCCGGTTTCTTTTTCCCCTGTGCATGAGCGCAAAGATAAATATTTCTCTTAGTTGCGGGACCGCAAATTGATGTTGCCATTAAGAACGAGCTCCAAAAGCACACACACATACACAAAAACACACACTGCTGGACGATTAGCCGAGTGTACACCGCATCCCAGGGGTGAGAGGAACTTTACCAACCCACAATTCCACGGCTCTCTTCCTCTCTTGATATATGCGTTTGTCTCTGTCTATATGTTTCACTAATAATCTGATGTATCTGTCTCTCTTCTCGATTTGTATATTTGTACAGTAATGAGACTTGGGCTGTGGAAGAATGAGCAGAGGTTAGAGCAGTTTGGCACTCCCTGAGAAGGGGAAAACGACATGATTTCTCTTCCTTCCTTTTCTACGAAGAAAAAAAATGAGCCAGTAGAGGGAAAAATCACTGATTTTTCACTAGACGTTGTTGAGGGATAGAAACTTCTGTCATCATCATTTACTCTCATTTTCTTTAAAACCTGATTGACTTTATGTATTCTGTGGAACAAAAAAGAAGATATTTCAAAGAATATTTAAAATTGTTTTTGTCCATACAATGAAAGTCAATGGGGTCCAAAACAAAACAAAAAACAAAACTCAAAAACAAAAAAACAGGCATTCGTGTCTTCTTTCGTGTTACACAAAAGAAAGACAACATGAGAGTGAATAAATGATGACAACTGATGATGAAGTATCCCTTTAACAGTGGTATTATTTTAATTGTTATATGCAACGATACACAAAAATATTGACATCAAGATACATTACATTCAGATCTCAGGCCATCATGTGCAATAAAACTATATACTTGAAGCGTGGCATGAATTATGGTCAGCCATTCTTTTGTATGCGGCACTTTGGATACATGTCTACTTAATGAGGTGCTAATTAATTATCACACGCTTTAATGAGGATGCTGACATTCTGTAAATTGAGGGTGTAGCTGTGAAAAACAGGCGTTCAGGAATGAGAAAAAACCCTAAATAAATAAATAAATAACTAGACTCCGTGCTTACGAACACGGCTTCGTGCTCATAATGATATAAAATATTCTTCCCCCGTTTAAGGCCCTATTAACAATTTAAATGACCCTGACGCCAAGCTTTTCCACAGGCCTGCTCTAGTTAAAGATCCAGATCCCTAAGGTCCATTTAACAAGGATATTACTAAAATCCATAACAGCACAATCATTACCGATGAGTTGGTTTTAATGTAGACTCTTTAACTGATTGCTGACCACAACTTGTGGACGAGATCTCTGTTCTCACTGTGATACTTTAGAGCAGAACTGTGCCAATACTATCAAATTTCTAATTATCATTGTTCTTTCACACAATAGTAAACTGACGTGGTCATAATTTAATGTCCAACAAATCAAATGATGGTACTCAAGCAGGCTGTCTAAAAAAATGGAAACTCTGAAACTAGCAGAAAACTCACATCTATGAGCTGCAATACTAAACAAAAGCCAAGCAAAACAAAACATGCAAGAAACTTAGTTCCAAGGGATAGTGATGACAGACTTTAAGCAAGCTCTAAAAAAACTAAAGAAAGAAAATCTCAAATAAGAATGAATTCAATTTGATGAAAAAAATCTTCTGTATGCAATCATCATTTAAATCATACTTCATTTAATTATCATTTTTTAGAGGACAGTACATCGTACAGAAGTCAACATTAAGATGTCAGCATTATTTCTAAAATTAATGTTTACATAATATACCACTTTAACAGGTTCACCTACACTGCTTTTAAGAAGCCATGGCAATAGAAGAAAGACTGTGTACCGCAACTGCAAGAAAACTCTTTCTATGTTTTGTTGTCTTCGTGGGCTGCAAGCAGAAGCAAACATACTACACGAACAGCATGAATCATATCTGCAAACAAATGAATATACCACCTATTTCTTTTTAGTGACTCAATAACATATATGTAGCATGACTGGTGAATCGTTAATCCTCAACAATGACTCTTGAGCCGGTTCTTTTAATGAATAGTTCACAAGATCAGGGAATTTCTTTATATATAAGAAAAATAAACTGAAATGAAGTGGATCAAATCAAATCCAACTCAAATTGAGAGCTTGTATCAAAACAGATCAGGAAATCTGTTTCAGTACCCAGTCCTACTTTAAAGATGAATTATGATTCAGCTCGAGAAGTCTCTAAAACACCTTGACACATTGAAAGCCTGAGTGTTTAATTACCAGTAATTCCTTTAGCTGTTATTAACTTCTTTTTATCATGCTTCCTTTTATTCTGAGCATATTGCTTCAACTTTACTACTTTTCCCATCCCTACACCGCTGAAACATTGTGTTAGTGCAGTCAAAGTTTCTTTCATCTTTCGGTCTGTCTGTCTTTCCCTTCTGTGACTGACCGTGCCTGTCTGCCTTTGAGCTTGGCCTGCAGGAACATCAAATCACTCAGGACATCTCGGAGGTCCGAATGTCACTCGTTTTCATCCCCCTCTTCCTGCCAGCCGTTGGCAGCAAGATGGAGGCAGAACACACCGGGGAAGAAGCGTTTTCCACCTCTCCGTTCCCTCGTCCTTCTATCCGTCCATCCACCTCCCCTCAGCAGACACGTATAATTGGGCACATCATCAATTTTACAGCAGCTGTTTGAGTGTGAGTCCTCTCTGAGTTGTCTGAAGCCCTCTGTCTGTCCCCAGAGCTGAAAGGGTACATGCCCTGACACAGGCTCACTCCCAGGCTCTGGACTGCTTTTTATTACAGAGTTGCAGCCACTTTTTGAAGGTTACCACACACACTTCTATCTGGACACAATCCACAGACACAGCCAAATGAGAGCAAAAGCGCCCAGGGGAAGAGTAAAGGCAGGTCCAACACCGACTGTCCCACACACACACACACACACATACACACACACACACAAAGAGCAACGTAGAAACACAGTTCCTTTCTCTTTATTTTAGACAAGTTATTCCCCTGTCTCAGAGTAAAGTGCTGATGGCACTTTTATTATTCTTGTTATTTGTTTACAGTATTCTACTGCTGAGCCACCAAACTTGAGCATCCTCTCTGTTGTAGAAGGAACAAACATAATATAAAAAAATAAATTTAAAAAAGTCTTCCAAAACTGCTAAAATAAATAAATCGGTTCATTGACAAGCACTGGCATAAAAGAACGATTCCTTTACTAATCCTGCACCCAACTGAGATGACTGGAAGTCCAATTTGTAAACAAATTCTAAAAAATTTATAAAAATTATTAAAATAAATAAAAACAATAAGACAAAGATAAATGATAGCCTATAATGTAACTTTAAAAAAACAAAAACAAAAAAAAACCTTTAGATAAAACTTATTGTGCAAATTCTATATTTAAAAACACTTAAAGCTATTATTGTCACTAAAAGGTTAAATTTGACAGAAATATTTCAATTTGGCCTAGTACCCTAACCTGAATTTTTGACTTCCCTCTAATATTTACAAACCCGATTACAAAAAAGTTGGGACACTGTACAAATTGTGAATAAAAAAGGAATGCAATAATTTACAAATATCATAAACTTATATTTTATTCACAATAGAATATAGATAACATAATAACAACAAATGTTGAAAGTGAGACATTTTGAAATGTCATGCCAAATATTGGCTCATTTTGGATTTCACGAGAGCTACACATTCCAAAAGAGTTGGGACGGGTAGCAATAAGAGGCCGGAAAAGTTAAATGTACATATAAGGAACAGCTGGAGGACCAATTTGCAACTTATTAGGTCAATTGGCAACATGATTGGGTATAAAAAGAGCCTCTCAGAGTGGCAGTGTCTCTCAGAAGTCAAGATGGGAAGAGGATCACCAATTCCCCCAATGCTGCAGCGAAAAATAGTGGAGCAATATCAGAAAGGAGTTTCTCAGAGAAAAATTGCAAAGAGTTTGAAGTTATCATCATCTACAGTGCATAATATCATCCAAAGATTCAGAGAATCTGGAACAATCTCTGTGCGTAAGGGTCAAGGCCAAACTGGATGCCCGTGATCTTCGGGCCCTTAGACGGCACTGCATCACATACAAGAATGATACTGTAATGGAAATCACAACATGGGCTCAGGAATACTTCCAGAAAACATTGTCGGTGAACACAATCCACCATGCCATTCGCCGTTGCCGGCTAAAACTCTATAGGTCAAAAAAGAAGCCATATCTAAACATGATCCAGAAGCGCAGGCGTTTTCTCTGGGCCAAGGCTCATTTAAAATGGACTGTGGCAAAGTGGAAAACTGTTTTGTGGTCAGACGAATCAAAATTTGAAGTTCTTTTTGGAAAACTGGGACGCCATGTCATCCGGACTAAAGAGGACAAGGACAACCCAAGTTGTTATCAGCGCTCAGTTCAGAAGCCTGCATCTCTGATGGTATGGGGTTGCATGAGTGCGTGTGGCATGGGCAGCTTACACATCTGGAAAGGCACCATCAATGCTGAAAGGTATATCCAAGTTCTAGAACAACATATGCTCCCATCCAGATGTCGTCTCTTTCAGGGAAGACCTTGCATTTTCCAACATGACAATGCCAGACCACATACTGCATCAATTACAACATCATGGCTGCGTAGAAGAAGGATCCGGTACTGAAATGGCCAGCCTGCAGTCCAGATCTTTCACCCATAGAAAACATTTGGCGCATCATAAAGAGGAAGATGCGACAAAGAAGACCTAAGACAGCTGAGCAACTAGAAGCCTGTATTAGACAAGAATGGGACAACATTCCTATTCCTAAACTTGAGCAACTTGTCTCCTCAGTCCCCAGACGTTTGCAGACTGTTATAAAAAGAAGAGGGGATGCCACACAGTGGTAAACATGGCCTTGTCCCAACTTTTTTGAGATGTGTTGATGCCATGAAATTTAAAATCAACTTATTTTTCCCTTAAAATGATACATTTTCTCAGTTTAAACATTTGATATGTCATCTATGTTGTATTCTGAATAAAACATTGAAATTTGAAACTTCCACATCATTGCATTCTGTTTTTATTCACAATTTGTACAGTGTCCCAACTTTTTTGGAATCGGGTTTGTATTTACTAAAAAATAACAAAATTATGACTAAAACAGTTAACGCTGTGTTCAAACTCTTCTTTTTTATAACATTGCATAACTGAAGGTTTAAAAAAAATGCAATAAAGATTATTGCATCACGATTTCATAGTATTCAGTTCAAATTGTGAACCACATTGTTTATTATTATACTTAACTATATATTGTAAACACTTAACAATATCTTGCTTAAAAGAACATTTTATTCCCAGAGAATTGCTGTGACCAGTTGAATCATCTGAATCATTGCAAATGAATTATTTGGTCCAATTTGTGAACCATATCCACCACAAATTCTATTATTTGGCTTCAGAATGAATGAAATGTAGTTCACAAGTCATATGAAGTGCTACTATGATGTTTTTGGGGGGATTTTACAGATATAGTAATTTACCCGATTGTATGTTAAAGACCCGTGAAAACTCTACAATGTTCCTTTATATATAATCATTTTCGCGGCCACTATTGCTTTAGCACAAAGGTAAAATCATCAACTCAAAGCTAAATTTGGGCCTAGTCTTGTTCAAAACTGGTTTTAACAGCCTAGACAGACAGAGGATGGACAGAATAATATGGATAGGAAGAGAATGTATTATTTCAAAGGGATGAATGAGAGAGACAGAGAGAAATAAGGTAAGGGCCATGGCCTGTCTGTGCGAGAGCAAGAGCTGGGTAATCAGGCCCCATTTCACTGGCCTTTTTTCACTCCGCTGGGCTCTGTTTTATTCATTGGCTCAGCCCTGACCCTGCCGCGCTTCTGCTCTGACAAATCACTTCTGATTAAGACAAATCTTTATTAGCCGGCCACTCAACTTTCCCTATTAATCATTCTCTTCTCTCTCTCTCTCTCTTCCCAGCTCTCTCTCACACACACAGCACATCTCACACACTCTTCTAAAGGCCTGATTACTGCCGATTGTTGTGTGTGGAGATGTGAGGGCTTCTTCTGGCTGATAAGACACAGGTTTAATGGGTATGAATGACCACGCCAGAGGGAGAGTGTGCGCTAATAGAACCATTTGTTTAAGCTGGGGGGGAAGACCGAGAAAAACACTGAATTCCCCTCCTACTTCCACTCCTATGAGATTTGAAAGAGAAGACTCTCTCAGAGACCCTGGATGGACCGGAGGACAAGGCATGCTGGAGAACAGGTTCAACAGCAGAATGCCCCGTGAGCTCAAAAACAAGCAAAGATAAGAATCGCATCAATAGCGACTGCCTTCTGTATCAGTGAGCTTATAGTTGAAATAAAAGCAGATAGGGGTGAATCTTCTTTTCTGTTCTCTAGAAAAATGTAAAGAAATCAAATTAAAGAGAAAAACAATTTTCTATAGGACAGCCTATAATAACTAACTATGCATAAAACATAGTGTTTAAAATTATTATTATCATTTTAATCACTTATTTCTAAATTTAACTGTGAGTGCTGCAAGGTTAAATTTGCAAGAATTAATACAATAAAAAAAAAAAAAAAAATACTAAGCCAGTAAAATTTTATAACATACAATCTCTGACACTTGGAACAAAACAATGCAATTATATTTAATGTTTGCATCATGATCCTATCTTTATTCAATGAACATAAATCATTATTTATAAGAGCAACTATGATAAATGTTTTTACATAAATTAGTTGCATTGTTATAGACGTTAAATAGTCAAAAATAAGCATAATTGCACAATCACCCACAAATTGACATCTTACTAAGAGAAAAAGGAGCTCAATTTCTGTTGAATGCCACTGCTTTTGAAAAAGTTGAGTCTTACCTAACACAGCCCAAACAACAGCACTTACAGTAAAATCTAAACCCTGTTGACATGGTGGGTGGGAGAGGTGTAGGGTGGTTAGTTTTTCTTGCAGCAAATTGCTTCAATTTAATCAAGTGGCATTACTGAAGCATCCAAATGAAAACTAATAGAGTCTGGGGCAGGTCTTGATTGCCTCACTTACAAAAAGTGCAGGCTGCCCACTGCTTTCAGGTTCCTCAATTAAACAGGCAAAATTTCCATGGGCCACTGGAGAGCCATACATCTACTGTGCCCGAACCGGTCAATCCACACCCATCAAATGGACCTCGTTCACTCGTTCACTTCATTCTTTCAGAGCAGGAAATGATTTCTTCGTGCAGATTAGGCCCCAGCTGAGCTGAAATGTGCACAAAACGTGACCGAGCGAAATTAATAAACAGTGGTACACTGTCAGTTGACTTTATTAATATTGATGCATGTGCTGCCACTTTATTTGGCGCATTTTTTCCATCCCTTTCAGAGCAGAGAGGGCCAGTCCAACGGATTAGTCTTTGTGTACAGTCACCGACGTTCAAAGAAAGCAAGAAAATACATGCATTCGTCTTCATATGTCATGATAAACACGGATCATACTTCAGTGCTACAAATATGCATTTTTTTGGCTGACAATGTCACGGATTCAGATGAAAAGTGTAGTATCAAATACGAAATGTGAAATGTGAATAGGAAATGCGTGCTGTAATTCACTCTGAGCTGAAGAGGAGAATAGAAAGAAAGAAGCAAAGCCCATAAAAGAGCGAAAAGAGAGAGAAGTGAGACACAGATAAACGCAAGCTGGCGTGGCTGTTGCAGTGGGAGGCCTGCTCTTATAATCACCTCACTTCCTCCTAATCACATGCTGCACATCATTTACTGAACACCAGCAAACTTCACACCCTGCCAGACTCACAAGCTCCAATGTGTCGGACTGGAAGAAAATCTTGACGTTTTTTAAACAGTTTAGGAACGTTAATGTTCCCATTACTGTTGATTAAAGCCTGTAACGCCTCTAATCAGAAAGTTGACAGGCAGATCAAACAGCCAAACACAAATTTTGCCTTTTAATTATCTGTAAAACACAACACCTCAGGGTGTTCATCCCTGCCTATCTCTGACAAAAACCTCCGTCGAAACGATGCCAAGATCTAACACTTCCTAACAGTTCATTATCCAATAAGAAAAAAAAGCAAACAAAAACCCAACGAGCATTCAGATCTTAAAAGCAATCTTCACAATTAGCAGAGCGCTTGGGGAGCCCTGCAGTCCTGTGTATCGCAGGACTCCAAATTGAAACACCTTAATTATATTTGTCAAAACAATGTGCCGTCACCCTCATTTGCATGTTTTGACAGCCGCCCCCGAGTAGCTCTCAAGACTTTAGCACATTTAAACACCTACTGATTTTAGTTTTCACTTGCTCTCTCTTTTTAAATTAATCCACCAATCCACTGAGTTTTGTTTAAATGCTCTCTTCGTCCCACAGTAATCCACTCAAAACAATAGGAACAAATGAAGAGTAATGCCTGGACTTGTCATCTGATAGTACAGATTCATATTAAAGCAAGCTCTACCTGTGCCTAGAGTAAAATAACAATGCTCTTTCAAACCTACAGGTGGTCAGGTGTGCTTTGATTGGTTCAGCCGAAATAGATTGGAAACAAAGAAAGTTCCACTGATTTGTTGCAATCGATTTTGGTCTGGTACTCACATTACCTGCTGCGTAAGAAAACTGTCACAAGGCGCTCATAGGTTTTTGATTCACGGTACACAACAGAAAGAAGTTGCAGACCTCAGTAATATTAAGAACTTCAAGCTTTACAGATATTTAGAGCCTTCAGAGCCACATTCCAAAACTTGTATTATTAGCCTAAATCAAGAGAAATCACAGAAACTATATATTTTATAGGGATAGGAAAAAATAATACAAAATTACTTGTGTTGTTTCAAATCTGTATGCATTTACTTCTTATGTAGATCACAAAAGAAGATGTTTTATACAACATTTTAACAGTTTGTGTTCAAAGTATCTTCTCATATAGGTAAGGGATAATCAACGGCTAGCTGTGCATTAAATGATTTGAATGCACGACGTGGAGGCGAAGAACCGCCCGACGCGCAGCGAAGGGTGGTTGCCTCCGCGAAGTGTATTCAAATCGTTTAATGCACAGCTAGCCGTTGATTATCCCGTTTATGCCATGGTCATTTGCCAGCATTCACATATTAAAGATGTTAATAATATTTGCGCTGCAATATTTGACCGGAACGATAAAAATGACGGTTTTTTTCGTCTGTATTACTATTCAACTGTAACTATATGTTACTATGGTTATCAATGTTTATAGGAAGCGCATTAATATAGAATGTGATTAAACTGACCTGGAACTACCTGTGCAGTTCAACAAATTTAATCAACACCTGCCAGCCAATCAGAATCGAGTATTCAGACAGACCATGGCATAATAAGTGATATACAGGGTTGGAAGAGCATAAGAGCAAGTAGACCTAAATAATTGCAGAATTCTCATTTTTGTGTGAGTTATGTGTTGAAATTATAATTTTATGTTATGTCACAGAGATTTTTTTTTATTAAAATGATGGTCTTGTGAATAAAACTTACAAAAATATAGTTATATTAGTGCTCAAGCACAAATCTGACCTATAAAAAAAGCAGAGGAGAGACGATGGCGATTATGCCTGTGTGACAGACTGATCTCTGCAGGACAGCAGAGTTCTCCAAGGGCTCGGGGTCCTCGATTCATGCTTCATTATTTAGAACGTCTTCACAAAGCCCTGTCAGGTCTCTTACAAAGACAGTCCTGATTCAGCCAAAACCAGAGCAAAAATCCGTCAAGAAAAAATCTTTTTCTTAGCTTATATGCTGTTAAATACATCAGCGACGTGCCAATGATATGTAAAATATGTATTCTCACAAAACAAACAAAAATTCTCTGGAGAATTAGGACTGTCTGCAGTAATTTGGCTTAAGCAGAAATGGAGGGCGTGAAAGCAAGACATCAAACATGAGTTTGAATCGGAAGCACGCGGCGGCACGCTACTCTGTGCTGTTAGGATTCGCAGCGCTGACAGAATCTGACAGTTACCAACACTTAGGGATTCTCCCACTCGAGCTTTGAGTTCATTAATACTCATGAGCCGAACAGTTGTCTCATAACACACAGAAAATGCACTGGTTAAACATGTTTACCGATCAGCTTATATAAAGCTGTGGTTGAAATGGACCCACTTTCGGGAAAAAAAAAGCCACTGCAAACTGAGAAGCTTTTAAAAATTAAATGAGCAAAGCTTTATGGGAACCTGGGGGGATCAAGACGTAATCTACTTGATGTAAACGGATGTTTTTTATGCAGTGACATTTTTGTTTTACACTTTTGAAACTTCTATAATGACATTAACACAAGTTAAAGCACCGTAACAGTAGAAATTACAGTTTCTGATTTATTGAGTATAATTATCATACTGCCCATATCTAAGCTACACTATACAAAAACGTCAACGCAAAATCTTGGGCATCTTTTTGCAGGCTTCATTGTTTTAGCCAGTAGGTGGCAACAAGTAACAGAAACATTTATGTGACTGATTTGTTTAAAACCACTTAAAGGGATACTCCACCCCAAAATGAAAATTTTGTCATTAATCACTTACCCCCATGTCATTTCAAACCCGTAAAAGCTTTGTTCGTTCTCGGAACACAATTTAAGATATTTTGGATGAAAACCGGGAGGTTTGTGACTGTCCCATTGACTGCCAAGTAAATAACACTGTCAATGCACAGAAAAGTATACAAAAACATTGTCAAAATAGTCCATCTGCCATCAGTGGTTCAATCTGAATTTAATGAAGCGACGAGAATACTTTTTGTACGTGAAGAAAACAAAAATAACAACATTTATTCAACAATTCGTCTCATCTCGGTCTCTTTGTGTCAGCATAGCACCATTTTGGAGTGCGTACGCTATTCTCTGTCATCAGTAATGCATGGATACATATTGTACGTTTATTTACGTGTATCCATGCGTTACTTACCGACAGAGAATAGCGTATGCACTCCAAAATGGCGCTACGCTGACACAGAGAGGAGACGAATTGTTGAATAAATGTTGTTATTTTGTTTCTTTGCATACAAAAAGTATTCTCGTCGCTTCATAAAATTCAGATTGAACCACTGATGGCAGATAGACTATTTTGATGATGTTTTTTATACTTTTCTGTGCATTGACAGTGTAATTTCTTAAATTGTGTGCCGAGGACGAACAAAGCTTTTACGGGTTTGGAACGACATGGGGGTAAGTGATTAATGACAAAATTTTCATTTTGGGGTGGAGTATCCCTTTAAAACAGGTTGATTCAGGAATGAACCAAATATCTATGTGAGTGAGTCATTTAATTAATCACTCAACTGATTAGTTAAAAAAAACTCATTCATTGATTCAGGATTGATTGATTGGCTATGACTCTCTCTCCTCTCCACCTGTAGCTGGTGCGTGGTGAGCGCACTGGCGCCGTTGTCCTGTGGCTGCCGTCGCACCATCCAAGTGGATGCTGCACACTGGTGGTGGTTGAGGAGAGACCCCCCCCCACATGATTGTAAAGCGCTTTGGGTGTATTGCAACACACAATAAAGCGCTATATAAAATGCCTCATTCATTCATTCAGGATTGAAACAAGAGACTTTGAGTGAGTCACTGAATCACTCACTTAAACAAATCATTTGTTTTATTTAAAACTACCACTACTGTGTTTTGCTAGGAAGTGCATCAGATTCTGCTGAACTATTTTCACTGGAGGAGCAAAAAAAGACAAAATAACTCCCAAATAACATTTTATGACTAAAATGAAAGTTTCTTAGTATTAACTTACTGTACTGTTTACTGAACTTTTGTATAAAATCAATATCAATGTTCTGGTGTCTGGCAGCTGCTAACAAGGCCCTCTTTTCTAGCTAAAAATATTAGTCTTCACCTGGTTTTGGTGGCGATGTAATTATGTCTTTGTCCTTCTGTATTTTCTTTTTCTACAAGGTTTCCTCTGCATTTTTTTCTACTGCAAAGAGGCAGGGGCGTCTGCTTGCCAGAACACTACTGCTTTATCGGCCCAAACAACAACAGTTTGTCTGTTTCTTTAGGTTAATACCAACACACTTCCCATCACTAGAGAACGGCAAATAAAAACACTATTATAAGGAGGAGATGAGGCATGGCGGGAGCACACAAAAGAGATGCATCATGCGGCTCATTTAACAATAGCCATGGCTAGCCTGATGAAGAGGGATTATTGTCAGATGCCAGAGTGAAAATACACAATATAACATCAACACAGAGGGCAGGACTATACAATCTACATTTGTGAGCATGTTTTAACCGTAATGGAACAACAGGTTTATGTAATGTCAAGGCCCCAAGTTACAATCTTCGAACGCTTCATCTTTTCTAACAATTTTCTCATCTTGCATGTCCTTTGCTCTTTAAAATGCTTACAACTTACAATGGGCACCACTGCACATGAAGAACCAAATATAAATATAAATATATATATACACAATATAAATATACATATATTTATATATATTTAAAAAAAAGCTTGTCAAAATAAAAAGGCATCTCTTGATTTCCAGTGTGTAGTGGCATAAATCTATTCCTTGTGAACTGATGATGACACTATTTCAACATGAATCAAATGTAATCATCCAATCACAAATGGTATGAGTTGTGGCAAAGAGTCATGGTAAAACTGAACAGATCATGCTATGGGTAGAAAAATTAAAATAAAATGTTTATAAATATCATAAAGTGCCAAGTGTGCAATAGAAACCAATGTTCTAAGAGTTCACAGGACTACTTTTAGCTAACAAAACTTCAGGGGTAAGTTTTCAATGTGTTTCAAGCTTAAATGCCTTTTGAAGAGCAACGTTTGGCTATATGTGAACCTGGGTGTTTCTTTAAATGTGGACACTTTTAGCTTAGTGGACTTTTAGAAAATAGTCTTTTGAAAACATGTACAAAATCAAAATCAAACTTACTTAATTCTTTTAATTTGACCACTAGCAATGTCCAACAGTGGTTAGTAATTTCACAGTCAGTTTTTATATACGCTAAATACACACAATTCAATCATATATTCTTTTAACAATTTTTGCATAATCTGAAATCAAGCGTTAATAAAATATATCTTGATTTTTATCAAAAAAAGTACGATTTTTTTTTTTTTTTCTAAATGAATACTGAAATGTATATGATTCTTTTTATTGTATTTTATTTTTATGTTTTGCTTATTTGAATGGAATTTTCATAGTTTAAGATTTTAAAGTCTGGGTCTGGGTGAAGTGAAATATTCTACATTATATACATAAAAATTAGACATGAATGATAAATCGCAAAAACGTTTTCCACGTCAGTTTTAATATGATCTTCATATGAAATGGTGAAATCTGTTAAGTTAAGTTGAAGAAACACCCACCTACAAACGACAGACAATATACCATTGCCATGGACGCCAACAACCTTGACTGTCTTCATAAGCGAAACATAGCACTGAAAGACTTCAATGGTATTCAAGTGCAGCGAAGCTGTGGGATCTGCATGGTTTTGAATGTTGTTAAATGCAAGAGCATGCATTGGACTGAATATCAGCCATGGTCAATGAAAGTCGGCATGTAATCAGTGGCAAAGAGTTGAATTAACTGCACCAGCCCTGACAGGCCAAGCAACCTCCCTGCCATCTCATCCACTAATGAAGCATATCTAACTTTTTAGACATGGCAGAACTAATTTAATCTAACTTCTGAGAGTGCGGTGCCATCAAATTAATTATTCATAAAGGACAGGATATTATAACTCAATTGTCAACTCGTCGCTGTCCTTTTCAAATCCCTCTGTCTGCCTCCTCGCTTTTGTCTACCGTCTTCATCTTTTTCTCGCACTTGTACTTTTAATCTATTACAGAGAGTTACACATTGTCATGGTCGCAGTTGAACAAAATAATTTGCTTGTGTTTTTTGAAGTTGGTTGGTGGTGGTCGGTGGTTTTATTCGGGAGTGGATCCCCACGGGTGTCTGGAATGCGACTGCGGGGCCAACTCCACCAAAGCACGGAGACACGATGCGGGTAATAACAAAACGCATATACCTTTACCACTCGCATGAATAATACATGTCATCTAACAGAGCCCACCTTTCCTTTATGTTGCTTGGATCAGTGGGCAGGAAGAAGTGATGAGTTTGGTACCACTCACAGCAGCCTGTTGCCACACACACACTCTCTCTCTCTCTCTCTCTCTCTCTCTCTAGTCAGCATGATGGAATGTGACCCCAGCGTGAGTGACGTGAGGAGAAGACGTGGTTTCATCAGGACTTCCCGCAGACATCAGATCTCAAAGCCACACAGTACAGGTGAGACACTTGCAGGGCCAGATGGGACACACGCATGCACACAAAGAGACTTAATGCACTACAGCTGTAATAAGATTCAGATTAACAGAGAAACCAGTTTATAGGTGTTTTACTATGAAAAATCTACATAATTTTCCTACACATTATTTACGACTCAAGCTTTAAATGTGTAGTTCTTGCAAAAATTTAAATTCTGTCATGATTTACTCACTTTTAATGTCATTCCAAGCTCGTATGCCTTCAATCTGAGGAACGCAAGTGGTTCGCAAATGTTCAAGCTGCTTTTTACCATACAGTTAAAGTAAATGGTGATGAACACTGTCAATAATAGACCCCAAAATCTATACGATTATAACTGTAATGAAAATAGAAATTAAAAATATAATAAATATGTGTTAAACATTATCTGGAAAAGGTTAACATAATATTAATATACACTGCATCTTTTTTCTTTCCACCATAGAAAGGAGTGTTGCATAAACCAATAAATAATTATGATTTATTTCATGATTTTTGACCAGGGTTTAGAAAGAAAATTAAAACCGCAATTTAAAATTTTATTTTAATATGAATCTGGGGTCAGTTCAAACAAACACAAACACACACACACACACACACACACACACACATCACAGTTTTCACATAAATATTGTCTGGCCACAAACTCAGCATTTTATAATGATTTATGATGGATTGTGTGCCACTAATGAATAACTAACATTTTAAAATGGAAAAAAAAAAATTATTAAAAATTGAATGAAAACATTTTTGAAAATTTGAAATTGTAATAATAGAGAATTTGAATTGTAATAATATTTTACAATATTGCTGTTTTTACTTTAGTTTTATCAAATGAATGCAGCCTTGGTGAGCATAAGAGACTTCTTTCAAAACCATTAAAAAAATGTCACCGATTCCAAACGACTGAATGGTAATGTATGTAGCTTGATTTATTTACTAATTTGTTTATTATTTTCTATATTATTTTTCTCTGAACTTGGACATTTGACAGCTATACTTACAAACTTCCCTCGGCTCCTCACACAAATCTCTTGTATGTCTTCAGAAGACTTAAAATATAGTGCACAAGCCATATGAGGGTGAATAAATGATGACAGAATTGTAATATTCGGGTAAACTATCCCTTTAATTTAGAGAAATTCACAAAAGAACATGCACACAGTCACTGCTGGACACACACACACAGTGACACACAGATCTGCGAGACAACAGCTGTGTGGTCGTGTAAGACAGGGGCCCTGCTGTCAGTGATACGCTGCTGTTTATGGACTGACAACAGCCTCACAAACAGAACCCAGTACCAGGACCACAAGCTGCCCCGAACATCGCCTAACAAAGACGTGACTGTCTCCAGCCTTGGCCTACCAAAACCACACATTGTTCCTCCGCTGGCCGGAGATACGACTGCGGAGTCAGACAAAAAGTGAATTGGTTGACCAAACAACAATAAAAAAAACAAAAAAAAACAAAAAACACAAGACTAGGGTTTTGGCTTTCGCTTTAAACAAAACCGTACATATCCTTTTACGCATAATATTCATATCACGGCTCTTTTCACACATCCTTCTCACTTTGCACCTTTTCAGCCTTTATTTATTAATTGATCTTTTTTCCCCAAGTTTAGTGGGAATTGGAGTGATTGTACTGTACCAAGGTAAGAGCTCTTTTGTCCTGGAAACCAGTTCTCTCATGTAATTGCTTTGCCCAGCACAAAAACATATCATACAAAGCAACAAGAGAGCACGTTCCATCTAGTTTCACTCACAGAGGGAACGTTTCTCAAGGTTAATGTAAACAGGTCTCTTTGTATTAGTCCCAGAGCAGGGAAATGGAGAGAGCTAAAGAGAGTTAAGGAAACTCAAAAGAGGTTTTTTTCGCCACATATCACTATCTGCTGAGTGCATTAAGGTCAAACAGAGTATTTGACTTTGCACATAAAGAACGGCCCTCCTATCTGGTAAATTCTGTAAGCATGTATTTTCTAGTAGAGTAGCTTCCTGTAAAGCCATTGCACTCTAATGCTCTTTTCATTCAGGAAGCAAAATGTACGATTGTGTTTCTGGTCCATTAATATATTACCACTACAGGCAAAAACTGCAATTTGATTTGATTGTTCTGTTTGAGTTGGTGTGTGTAAGAGCACACTAATGTGATAGTAAAGGACGTGTGAGTGTGTGTGTGTGTGTTACCAGGGGCCGGCTGCATTTTGTGTGGTGTGTACCAGCTGATTGTAATTGGTGCTGACGCGTGACAGGCCCCTGCTCCCTGCTATGCGGTGACCGTAGCAGAGGGCACTGACAGGGGGCTCACTTAGGGTGGCACAGTGTCCTGGCCTGGGCTGGCATGGAACCCCAACCCCGGGAGAAGTGCCCACCCCTGTCAAGAAGAGCCAGTGGGGCTAACGAGGGTGAAGACGTGCTATTTAAAAATTCCTCCACATCAGGGATTCCATGTGGGATTGTCTACAGCCTTTGTGTACACCTAGTTTTGAGGGTGGTCTGTACATATACATCCAAAAGCATCCAAAATGTTCTGGTGTTGCTAGAGGAGGAGTACAGTGAGAAGTGCTTGGTACCCACAGTGACGTTCAGTGGTAGTAAAGCTTTTATATAGGGATGAATGAGTGCTGAAGGTGTGAGGGAGTTGTGCTTTATCAATGCTGTCATGAATTCACACACCACTGTGTGATGTAATACAAAAAACTTGAAACAGAAGATGCTACCCTCCCCTCATTCCCTGCATTATTGGGCATTTTTTTCAGAATGACAATGAAGATATTAATTCTCCCAAGATGAAAACCCTTCAGTGGACATGTATTTCACTCAATCTTAACACTCTTGTGCAGCTGTGGGGGATTCTGTAGAGACGAGCTGAGCAAAACTCTCTATTAAAGACCAGAACATTCAAGGAGGTCGTCCTCCAGGAGTTAAACAGGACCGATGTGAAAATTTGTCATGAACTTGTACACTCAGTGCCAAGAAGGGTCAGAGCAGTATACTTAAAGTTCTGGAGGACATATTAAGTACTAGAATATTATACATTTGCTGAATTAAATCTAGGGTGTACTCATTTCTGCAATCCTTCATTTAAACAAAATTTACTTGTCTTACAGAAAATATTAGCATATATTTTATTGTTTTTATTAAGTATGTTAAATACAGTTAAATTTTGCAACCTTTCCATTAATTATATTAGTAATCATTAAGAAAATAAATATTTTATATTTATTCAGAGGGGGTGTACTCATTTATGCTGTGCACTGTACACAGTATATATTTTATATATATATATATACATATACACACACACACTGAACAAAATTATAAACGCAACACTTTTGTTTTCGCCCCCATTTTTCATGAGCTGAACTCAAAAGATCTAAGACTTTTTCTAATGTACACAAAAGGCCTATTTCTCTCAAATATTGTTCACAAATCTGTCTAAATCTGTGTTAGTGAGCACTTCTCCTTTGCCGAGATACTCCATCCACCTCACAGGTGTGGCATATCAAGAAAAAACGGAATTCATCCGTGAAGAGAACACCTCTCCAAAGTGCCAGACGCCATCGAATGTGAGCATTTGCCCACTCAAGTCGGTTACGAAGACGAACTGCAGTCAGGTCGAGACCCCGATGAGGACGACGAGCATGCAGATGAGCTTCCCTGAGACGGTTTCTGACAGTTTGTTCAGAAATTCTTTGGTTATGCAAACCGATTGTTGCAGCATCTGTCTGGGTGGCTGGTCTCAGACGATCTTGGAGGTGAAGATGCTGGATGTGGAGGTCCTGGGCTGGTGTGGTTACACATGGTCTGCGGTTGTGAGGCCGGTTGGATGCACTGCCAAATTCTCTGAAACGCCTTTGGAGACGGCTTATGGTAGAGAAATGAACATTCAATTCACAGGCAACAGCTCTGGTGGACATTCCTGCAGTCAGCATGCCAATTGCACGCTCCCTCAAAACTTGCGACATCTGTGGCATTGTGCTGGGTGATAAAACTGCACATTTTAGAGTGGCCTTTTGTTGTGTCCAGCCTAAGGCACACCTGTGCAATAATCATGCTGTCTAATCAGCATCTTGATGCTAAGCCACACCTGTGAGGTGGATGGAGTATCTCGGGCAAAGGAGAAGTGCTCACTAACACAGATTTAGACAGATTTGTGAACAATATTTGAGAGAAATAGGCCATTTGTGTACATAGAAAAAGTCTTAGATCTTTGAGTTCAGCTCATGAAAAATGGGGGCAAAAACAAGTGTTGCGTTTATAATTTTGTGTATACGTATATATATTATATATATATATATATATATATATATATATATATATATATATATATATATATATATATATACACACGTATATATACAGTATATACACACACACACACACACACATACACACACGCACACACACACAAACACACACACACACAGGTGCATCTCAATTAATTAGAATGTCGTGAAAAAGTTTCTTGTAACTTATTTCAAAAAGTGAAACTTTCCTATATTTTAGATTCATTACATGTAAAGTAAAACATTTCAAAAAAATTTTTTTATTTTTTTATTTTGATGACTCATGAAAGTCAAAAATCAGTATCTCAAAATATTAGAATATTTACATTTAAGTTTCAATAAATGACCATCCATTGTTCTTTGAAACCACAATAATGGGGAAGACTGCTGACTTGGCAATGATCCAGAAGACGAACATTGACACCCTCCACAAAGAGGGTAAGTCACAGAAGGTCATTACTGAAAGGTGTGGCTGTTTACAGAGTGCTGTATCAAAGCATATTAAATGCAAAGTTGACTGGAAGGAAGAATTTGGGTAGGAAAAGGTGGACAAGCAACAGGGATGGCCGCAAGCTTGAGAATACAGTCAAGCAAAGCTGATTCAAACACTTGGGAGAGCTTCACAAGGAGTGGACTGAAGCTGGAGTCAGTGCATTAAGAGTCACCACGTCTTCAGGAAAAGGGCTACCAAGCCACTTCTGAAGCAGAGACAACGTCAGAAGCGTCTTACCTGGGCTGTGGAGAAAAAGAACTGGACTGTTTCTCAGTGGTCCAAAGTCCTCTTTTCAGATGAAGTAAATTTTGCATTTAATTTGGAAATCAAGGTCCCAGAGTCTGGAGGAAGAGTGGAGAGGCACAGAATCCATGTTGCTTGTGAAGTTTCCACAGTCAGTGATGATTTGGGCTGCCATGTCATCTGCTGGTGTTGGTCCACTGTGTTTTCTGAAGTCCACAGTCAACGCAGCCATCTACCAGGAAATTTTAGAGCACTTCATGCTTCCTTCTGCTGACAAGCTTTATGGAGATGCTGATTTCATTTTCCAGCAGGATTTGGCACCTGCCCACACTGCCAAAAGCACCAAAAGTTGGTTAAATGACCATGGTGTTGGTGTGCTTGATTGGCCGGCAAACTCCCCAGACCTGAACCCCATAGAGAATCTATGGGGTATTGTCAAGAGGAAGATGAGAGACATCAGACCCAACAATGCAGATGACCTGAAGGCCACTGTCAAAGAAACCTGGGCTTCCATACCACCTCAGCAGTGCCACAAACTGATCACCTCCATGCCACGCCAAATTAAGGCAGTAATTAAAGCAAAAGGAGCCCCTATGAAGTATTGAGTACAGATACAGTAAATTAACACTTTCCAGAAGGCCAACAATTCACTAAAAATGTTTTTTTTTATTGGTCTTATGAAGTATTCTAATTTGTTGAGATAGTGAATTGGTGGGTTTTTGTTAAATGTGAGCCTAAATGATCACAATTAAAAGAACCAAAGACTTAAACTACTTCAGTCTGTGTGCATTGAATTTATTTAATACACCAGTTTCACAGTTTGAGTTGAATTACTCAAATAAATGAACTTTTCCACGACATTCTAATTTATTTAGATGCACCTGTATATGTATATGTATATATATATATATATATATATATATATATATATATATATATATATATATATATATATATATATATATATATATATATATATATATATATATATATTAGTGTCAACGTTAACGCGTTAACGCATGCGATTAATCAAAAAATGTAACACGTTAATATTTTTATTTTACGCAGATTAATCGTTTGATAAGGTTTGACCCCAACTTTTTCCCGTCATCGCAGCGTGGAAGGTTATCTATCATTGTGTGATGAGGGTACAGCGAGCCAGTGTTGCCAGGGTAACGGCACAAGTGGGCTATTTTGAAAATACAGTCGAGGGAAAAAATTACAGAGCTATGGGCTGCAGTTTTTTGGGCTACTTTTTTAATGTACTGCGGCCGCTCAAAGTGTATATAGACAAATAAAAATTCAAATAGATCCTTTTACTAATGTGTATTATACTTGAAATGTATCCCTGGCAACTTAAGAACGGAGAGGCGGTTGTAACAAACAACGTGAGTTTCAGCAGAACATACATTTTAAGGCTTTTACACAGCAGAAATAAACATGACAACAGCCACTATAGATTATATAAGATAATAAACACACGGTTACGATAGGATATGGTCTGTATGTGATTTTCTTGAGATTGAATGTGTACATCTGAAATGCTAATTTGTGCAGCGATATAAAAGGCTATAAATAGCATATTTTAACAACAGTAAACAGTAAGTAGAGATTAAAAGTGTACTATTAATCTCATAAATTGTCTTATGAAGCATGATGCTAATGTTAGCTCTAATGCAGCTGCAGAACAGGTCCAATTCTTTTTTTTGTATTTATTTAGAAATACTTTTGATAATAGTTGGGTAAATGTATACTGGGATTGAAGAGATGTGGCTTGGCAAATGTTTTATTGCCAGTATAATGTCTGAATAAAAACAAAAGAATAATGATAAAAGAATAATAAGGATTATGTCTCATACCTGGCCAAAGTGTGAAAGGTTCCGTTTCCTTAAAATAGTTTGTCATGCATTTCTTTTTCAACACATTTACAGGTAAATCCTAGTATTTTAAATTTGCGATTAATCATGATTAATCACAGCCTGTGACTGTGATTAACGCGATTAAATTTTTTAATCGATTGACAGCACTAATATATATATATATATATATATATATATATATAGACACACACACACACACACACACACACACACAAATATCAAACATATTAATTTTATATAAAAATTATAGATATAGTAATTAAAGGTGCTGTATGTAGGATTTTGACTCTACTAAAGCATAAAAATACCATAATATGTTTGCAGATATTTAAAGAAACATGCTAAGTTAACATACTTGTTTATCTGAAAAACAATGCTACAGTCAGTTATTCTCCTTTGAAAATGTGCAATTTTCAGCTGTTATTAGTCTAGTCTCTTGTGTCACGTGATAATACAATTACTTTAATATGCTAAATATTGGTTAATATTTGGTACTCAAGAAACATTTATCATGATCAACGTTAAAAACATTTGTGCTGGTTAATATTTTTGTGGAAATGATGATACTTTTTTTTATAAATAATTATTTGTATTACAAATGTCTTTAATGTCACTTCTGATCAATTAAATGCATTGTAGCTGAAAAACATTTAAAAAAAATAATAATAATAATTACTGACCCCAAACTTTTGAACAGCACTGTATAATTAAACCTAAATTAAATAAATAGAATTTAATGCATATAATAAATAATAAACTGCAAATAAATAAATAAATGTGACGTTTGGATTAATCGAAATCTTTTCACTACTATACCATTTCAAAGCTCAGTTCACTAAACTTGAACTTTAGTAAGCCTTGCACAAACATGGTCAAGAAAAAAAAAAAAAACTGCACCTTAACCTGACTCAATGCACTCAACAACAGCTACACATTCATGTTTATCAAATGCTCCATCAGACCTCTAGTGTGTAGGCACTGAAGTAACCAATACAACATAGTTTGCAATGTGAACTTGCATCAGATTTCTTTTTTAAAAACACACGATACCCCTGTGTAAAACAATATAGTATAATCTCTACTGGTTGACATATTTCAATCACTGCACACTTTATATATTCAATACAAAGAGCATTGATTTGATAGTAGAAGGGGACAAGAACATCTCGCAGTATTGAAGGGATGGTGTACTTCTTGCCTGTTTGTGAAACATTCATACAGCTGTTACTGATATGAAATAGATGCATTACATTCTGAAAGCTCCGTACAATTTTACTGTGTTGGTGCATGGTCATATCTGATCTTAAGAGAACCACAGGGACTCAAAAGCGGTCAGAGAAACGGCGCACCAAGACCAGTGCTACAAATTAAACTTTCCCAAAGTGGAACTACTGAGATGTATAATTAAAAGGGAATGGTGAGAGTCTTGTTTTTCTCCATGCTAAATTAAGCAAAAACTAATAATTCTCCCACCAGGAATGGAGCGAAAGACCAACTCTGGGTCCAGAAGACGAGAAAGGCCATTTGGGAAGATCCGCCTCGCACGGACATTGATACACTACAACTAATTCCAGTGTAAATCTCAGATGTCGTTCAAAACATCAAGGTTCACAGCATCATCGTCCGTCTTCCTCCAAAGCTTAAATTAGCAAAGATTTAAGATCATGGATGATTTTTTTCCTGACATATAAAAAATGGATTAAATGAAGCTGAAGTCGGCTTTAATGAGCCCAGTCGGGACATGCTGAGAGCTTTGAGGAGAAGCAAGTGTCGGAACACCTCCCAGAGCTGCATCTGCTCTTGGCGTCAGCAACCACAGCAATGCCACAGGCCAAAGTCCAGAGAACACACTCCACCTGGAAACACACACACACTCTCTCTCTCTCTCTGGTATCATGTGGCCTGGTTGATGCATATAGAGTTATTACAGCTTTCAGGCCACTCACCAAAAGCCTGTTAAACTGTCTAGTCTTTGCTCTCAATGGAGTGATGGATTGACTGTAATGCAGACACCTGAAGATCTGGTACAACCTTAACTGCTCCCACACTTTTTTCAAGCCTGCAATCACCGTCTTTTGAACTGCAGAAATCTGTATTTGTAAATGCAAAACCAGATACAAGGATACCCAAATTACTTCGTTTATGGGCCACTTTTAAAAATTGTGAAGCGACCTGGGGTAAGTGTACAAAATGACCTTTTATAGTAGTGATGCTTTATTTATAATAATAAGTTTTGTGTGTATTATCTAATAATCACAGCTACACTACCTAAAATGTTACAATTTAAAATAAGCAATATTGCGAAATATTACTGCATTTAAAATAACTGTTTTCTATTTTATTATATTTTAAAATGCAATTTATTCCTGTAATGGCAAAGCTGAATTTTCAGCATCACTACTCCAGTCTTTAGTGATCTGATTCTCAAGTAACTTTTTATTATTATCAATGTTGAAGTTGTGCTGCTTAAAATGTTTTATTGGAAACCATGATACATTTGATGAATAAAAAGTTCAAAAGAACAGCATTTATTAAGAAATACTGTAGAAATCCTTTGTAACATTATAAATGCCTTTACTGATAATTTTCTCATATCTGACAAGTATTTTTCCCCCCCAGTAATAACATTCACTATAATTCAACTGTAAAATCAAGCTTTGCTGTTATCACTAATAATGAAATGCTGCTTAATGAAATGCAGGTGATTGCATGTCCTGTGTAATGATTAATAAAAAAGAAAATAAATTTTTGTAAATTAATGTGACTAATTAAATGTAAAAATAACTAATTAAACAACTTATACACTTGTAGTGAGTGATGTGGCATGTCAAACCCGGAACACACATTATTATGAACTAGGTAGTCTACACCACTTTACTGTATTTACAATTTAACCAGGGTTAGAAGGGGATGACGAAAAAAGGTGAAAGACTGGGCACAAGAAAAATAAAGTAGAAGAGAAGGAGGTGAGGTAAGGGGGAACGGAGCCCTCACAGGTAGCCCTGGACCGAAGCCAAGGAGAGGTCTGGAGCATTCCTCAGCTACTTTTCCTGTCAACGATTAGCACCTGTCAGAGCCCCCTGTGCTGTCATTTACAAATAGCCCAGATTAAAATACCTCGCCTTAATAGCATGCAGCAAACATCCTGGCCTCTGTGGCATGACAGGAAAATGCGGGACAGGGGTGGGGGAAGTGGAAAATGGGTCAAAAAAAGGTATGGAATGAGATATAGTAATTGCCAAATGAACCTTTATCTTTAGCTACAAATTTTAAAATATGTCTGGGGAGAATAGAATAGAATAGAATAGAATAGAATAGAATAGAATAGAATAGAATAGAATAGAATAGAATAGAATAGAATAGAATAGAATAGAATGAAGTGAAATAAAATATAAAATAAAATAAAATAAAACAAAGTGAAAAAGTGAAATAAAATCAATTGAAATAAAATAAAATAAATTGATATATAATACAATTAAGTGAAATAAAATAAAACAAAGTGAAATAAAATAAATGGAAATAAAATACAATTAAGTGAAATAAAATAAAATAAAACAAAGTGAAAAAATAAAATAAAGTGAAATAAAATAAATGGAAATAAAATACAATTAAGTGAAATAAAATAAAATAAATCATCAAAATAAAATGAAATAAATCAATAAAATAAAATAAAATAAAGTTAGGAAAAGGCTGTGTCCCTCTACAAAAATCAATCAATCAATCAATAAATATGAATATGCAAATATAATCTATAATAACAAAATTCATAGCTGATATTCATTTTATATAAATATTAGTGCTGTCAAACGATCAAGTGTGATTAATAGCATCCAAAATAAACATTTTCGTTTACATAATATGTGTGTACTGTGTATATTAATAATGTATATTTAAATACACACACATGCATGTATATTTTTAATATATAAACATAACATTTTTCTGAAATATATACATGCATGTGTGTGTATTTAAATATACATAATAAATATACACAGTACACAACCATATATTATGTAAACAAAAACATTTATTTTGGATCGTTTGACAGCACTAATAAATATAGCTGGTCCAATAGTGAAATTTCTGTCAAATGGCACATCTAGCACACTTGCCCCACTGGTCCATTCTTATTGTTGACCTGTTTATAATCATTCAGGAAAGGGTTTGGTAGGGACCTGAATGAAAAGTGCCATTCAGCCATAGATAATCTGACGTAGTGTGGCACCAGAGCTAAAAATCAAGTTAGCAGAGATGACACAAGATTACACTTCTTCACTTCCTTCATCCCTCCATCAAACACAATGACAGACCCCACTATCAGGCCTCCAGCTATCATAACGACGAGCCTGAGAGAGGATGACAGCGAAGGGGTGGAGAGTACGAGAGGAAGAAAAAAGAAAAGATCTAAATTGCCACACTACACCGACACACACGGGAAGCATATGCTAAAACTGGCTTAATGAATAAGGTGTGGGAGTGTGTGTGTATGTGACAGAAGTAATGCTAGCTCCCAACACTGAAAAATGACCTGTCTGTCCAGCCCGGGCTTGTGTCTGCCTAGCAACTTGCCACTCAAGAAAACACAGTCTATGACAGTCTGCATCGCCCCGTCATTACAATCACCAGCCCATCTATTCTTTAACTACACCACATGTGCATATACACGTGTGTCTAGACATAGGATAGGCGTTCTGTTGGCACATACTGTTGATGGTGCATGAAAACGTAAATATGGACATGTATTCTCAAAAAGAAGCATTTACTCTGAGAAACACTGCGTTACATTAGAGTCCAAAAGTGTCTCCCATGAGCGATATATGTATTTTAGTGCCTGAGAAGCTGTGTTAGTCTGGGAAGAAGAGGGGCATGTCACACTTAAGCAACATGGGTGATCGATCTAGTAAGACAAGCAAAAACTACTGCAAGCTACGTTGCAAGCTGATCTAGAACACTTAAAGCCTTGTCACAATATTTGGGTTTTAGAATAGAATAGAATAAAATAAAATAAAAATGTACAGTCATATGGTCAGAATAGTAACTATATATAAACAAATTTACAGCTATATTTTCAGATTTACTTTCATTTATTCGGATTTTTAACTATTCAGATATTTTCATGATTAACACTTTCATATTCAGTCTATATATTCAGACTTATATTTATATTTTGCAATTTACATTTATATTTTCAGAATGAGAACAACATTTTCACAATTTACATTTATGTATTCAGACTTATAAATATATATTCTGATTGGTATCTATATATTCAGCATTCTAAATATATATTCTGATTTGTATCTTTATATTCAGACTTATAACGAAATATTATGATTTGTATCTATATAATCAGATTTATAACTATATATTCTGATTTACCTCATATATATATATATATATATATATATATATATATATATATATATATATATATATATATATATATATATATATATATATATATATATTCACAATTTACATTTATATATTCAGATTTTATATAATTATTTACTGCTTATTATATTATTCATAAACACATCTGCTGAAAAAAAAGAAAAAAGAAGCAAATTAGTCAAAAGGCCAAAGCAGGAAGTGCATGTGTTGCTAGATGAGGTGAGGTGTCTGCAGCGGACACAAAGCTGTGGTGCGTTTTCAAATTTAGTGACGGGACAACTCATATTTCTTCCTGAAGGCCAGACAGTGCTTATCATTACCAGCTCCACACTGCCTGAGAGACAGAGAGCAGGAGATAAATAAAAGCCTGCCCTGACCTGCTGCTTCTGTACATAAACACCTGATTGTTATCAGTGAGACTGTCATGTTCCATCACTCCATTACAGCAAGTGCCTCTGGGACACAAACACTACACACATCATTCATTCATTCACTCACTCTCTCACTCCACGCCCTGTCTCCAACAAAACCACACCAGACGTTTAATAAACACACTCTGAAATACTGTACTAAAAACACTCATACACACCACATACACAATATCACTTAAAAAAAAAAACCACACAGTTGATGTAACATATCAAGTAATTTCAGCAGTAGTGTGACATAGTATACTTATGTGAAACTGACAAAAACTGCATAATAATTATAAAATAAAAACTGTTGTGGCTCCATAATAACTGAGTGACTGGAATATTTGCACTCAAAAAATATAAATGCTCAACAAAATGAAACGTTTTCTATTTTAAAGCATCCTGAAAAAAAGCATCAGTTTCCACAAAATGCAGCACACCATTAACATTAATTAATTAAACAATGATAACACTTGCAGTAGGGGAAAAAAATATTTGATCCCCTTCTGATTTTGTACGTTTGCCCACTGACAAAGAAATGATCAGACTATAACTTTAATGGTAGGTTTATTTGAACAGTGAGAGACAGAATAACAACAAAAAAATCCAGAAAAACGCATTTCAAAACAGTTATAAATTGATTTGCATTTTAATGAGTCAAATAAGTATTTGATCCCCTATCAGTCAGCAAGATTTCTGGCTCCCAGGTTTCTTTTATACAGGTAAGGAGCTGAGATTAGGAGCAGTCTCTTAAAGGGAGTGCTCCTAATCTCAGTTTGTTACCTGTATAAAAGACACCTGTCCACAGAAGCCATCGATCAATCAGATTCCAAACTCTCCACCATGGCCAAGACCAAAGAGCTGTCCAAGGATGTCAGGGACAAGACTGTAGACCTACACAAGGCTGGAATGGACTACAAGACCATCGCCAAGCAGCTTGGTGAGAAGGTGACAAGAGTTGGTGCAATTATTCGCAAATGGAAGAAACACAAAATAACTGTAAATCTCCCTCGGTCTGGAGCTCCATGCAAGATCTCACCTGATGGAGTTTCAATGATCATGACAACGGTGAGCAGTCAGCCCAGAAGTACACGGTAGGATCTTGTCAATGATCTCAAGGCAGCTGGGACCATAGTCACCAATAAAACAATTGGTAACACACTAAGCCCTGAAGGACTGAAATCCTGCAGCGCCCACAAGGCCCCCTGCTCAAGAAAGCACATGTACAGCCCGTCTGAAGTTTGCCAATGATTCAGAGGAGAACTGGGTGAAAGTGTTGTGGTCAGATGAGACCAAAATCCAGCTCTTTGGCATCAACTCAACTCGCCGTGTTTGGAGGAGGAGGAATGCTGCCTATGACCCCAAGAACACCATCCCCACCGTCAAACATGGAGGTGGAAATATTATGCTTTGGGGGTGTTTTTGTGCTAAGGGGACAGGACAACTGCACCGCATCAAAGGGACGATGGACGGGGCCATGTACCGTCAGGGCATTGAAAACGGGTCGTGGATGGGTATTCCAGCATGACAATGACCCAAAACACACGGCCAAGGCAACAAAGGAGTGGCTCGAGAAGAAGTACATTAAAGTCCTGGAGTGGCCTAGCCAGTCTCCAGATCTTAATCCCATAGAAAATCTGTGGAGGGAGCTGAAGGTTCGAGTTGCCAAACGTCAGCCTCGAAACCTTAATTACTTGGAGATGATCTGCAAAGAGGAGTGGGACAAAATCCCTCCTGAGATGTGTGCAAACCTGGTGGCCAACTACAAGAAACATCTGACCTCTGTGATTGCCAACAAGGGTTTTGCCACCAAGTACTAAGTCATGTTTTGCGAAGGGTTCAAATACTTATTTGACTCATTAAAATGCAAATCAATTCATTACTTTTTTTTTAATGCATTTTTCAGAATTTTTTTTGTTGTTATTCTGTCTCTCACTGTTCAAATAAACCTACCATTCAAATTATAGACTGATCATTTCTTTGTCAGTGGGCAAACGTACAAAATCAGCAGGGGATCAAATAATTTTTCAAATAATGTTTCTTGGGTGCCAAATCAGCATATTAGAATGATTTCTGAAGGATCAAATGCTGAAAATTAATATGTGCCATTACAGGAATAAATTATATTTAAAAATAAATTACATTTAAATTATTTTAAATCGTTATAATGTTTCACAATATCACTGTTTTTACTGTATTTTGACCAAATAAATGCAGCCTTGGTAAGCTATTTTTTTTTTTTTTTTTTTGAAAACATAAAAAAAAAAAAACACTTTCCCAAAGCAACCTCGAACTTTTGAAAGGTAGTGTGGATTTTAATTTAATAGAGTAATACAATAAATATACAACAACAAAAAAAAATACTGTGATTTAATTTCATTTTATTTACAGCACTAAATTAAATAAACTACATAGATGGATAATGTTAGATAAACATTTCAATTTTGTACATTACCTGATTAAACAAAATACAAAGAAAGAAAATGTAAGATTTAAAAAATTACAAAATAAGTTATAGCCCCAACACAAATAGATTAACTATATTTCAACTTGAAAAGTTAAATTGCCATTGCCACAACATTCATTGTGTACAAAGTCTAAAGAAATGTTGTTTAGTTTAACTAACTAAACTTTGTTTAGAACAACTTAAAGGAATAAAAACTGACCCTATTTATTTACTTTATACAGGTTCCTGCTTTTAAAGTGAACGACTAATATACATTACTCCAGGAAAAAATAAAAAAATGTTTCTCTTAGACGCATACATGTGTTTTACAATAAATTCTAAAGTTAATGTCCATGAATACAGACCTACTACCTGTATATTTAGACACCTCCATCTTCATCCTTAGTGAGAATAAAATGTCCCCATCTAGTGGTGGGAGGACTAAAGCTACCGTGAATTCACACAAAGACCCCTACAACAATAAAAACACCTTTGACATTATTCATACCAAGCATCTCCATGATGATCAGCTCTATAATGTATAATACATATCAGAGCCTCCCCACTTCACACACACACACATTCGTACACACATGTACATAGCCAGATGTATGTATATATGCACTGGACTGAGGTATATGTACGGTAGAAGGATGAGTGTGACCCTTGCAGCTGCTCTCCAGGGCATAAATAAACATGCCGGTGCTGGGCACCCCTCTAATCACAGGCCCCGAATCAAATTTATTCTACCATTAATATTTTAGCACACAGCCATGTGAGAGAGCATGAATGATTAATTTAGACATCACCTCTGTCACAATGCGTTACCCATCTGGCCCCTGATCCACCTTTGAGAATACTAAACAAAGACTTTTTTTGAGTTTTGGCATTAATGTCTGGCTTTGGGGCGACTGGCATTTTGGGAATGTATATTCATCTCCTACTTCCACTGCAAAATATATACACACGCAAGGAGAATAACATCACCAATAAGAAATTATATTGCTTCTAACGATCATTATCAACAACATCATCCCCGGATGTTATTCCAAAGAAAACAAACAGGTCTGTAAGGTTTCATTGAAATGCATTCATTTGGTCCACCTCTAAAACAACTTATTGCTTATCCTTATTGGCTTATGTCAGCAAGCTTTCTTAAATTTCAACCAATGGGAGTCGGCAGTGTTTGAGTAGGGGAGTGGTCAAATTCTGGAACGCCCACAATTTAATGAATTGAATTAGGGATGAACTGATGTTAAAATGTTGGTCAAAATTATTATTATTATTATTATTATTAAATAATAAAAGGACTTTACTACTTTATCAAAATAAAATAAAATAAAATAAAAAATATTTTAAAAAGGCTATACTATTATATCCAAATAAAATAAAAAATTTAATTATTAAAAATTAAATTGCTAGAGTATACTATTTTATCAAAATAAAGTTAAAACAAAATATTTAAAATGCTATACTATTTTGTGCAAATAAAAATACATAATACATAATACACAAGACATAATCAAAATAATACATATTCTATAATTATTTTATCCCAATAAACATAAAACTAAATGTTTTAAAATAGAATATTTAAAAAATATATATATATAAAATATTTATAGAATATTTAAAAAAAATAAAAAAATAAATAAACAAACCAAATCCTTTTAAATGCTACACGCGTGCACCATTACAGTACATCATCTTCCAACGCAAAATATATACATTTCAAGAAGAATAACATCACCAAAAGGAAATGATACTCCTCCTGTTGATCGTTATCATTTTAATTAACAGATGAGGATCTGACGCCTCAAATTTTGACATTTACACCACTGAGCACTCGTGTGTCCTATCTTAGGTCTTCGCAAATGGGTTCTCCTGTCCAAAAGTTATCATCGCACCGTTGCAGCCCCTGGCTGTGCGCTGTGTCCTTGGCAAACTCTCTTGTTGTGAGACACACACACACACACACACTTCTCAACAGGCGCTGATTGGGTTTAGCTTTGGGTCCTGCTTGTCTAGTAAGCAGAGATCACAGATAACATAGAAACACAATCATGCCACCCCTGCCATCTCAAGGGCCTGAGGGTTTGGGCAACACTGCGTATGTGTGTGTGTGTGTGTGTGCGGTACCTGTCGAGACAGAAGCCGTCATAAGAGGAGGAGGAAGGTGTCACTGTAGTGATGTGTTGGCATGTGCCCTCAGGTGCTTTTAAGTTGGTTGTCATTTTGTTATTCCTTGCCGTCTCTTGGCCCATTATTGAAATAAATAACAAAAAAAATTAGTCGTGTCATTCAGAGCCAAGAAAGACGGAGGAAATCACACTGACACACTTGTCACAAACACACCTCGTGTCTGCGCCTCCTCGACAGCCCTCTCTGGAGACCTTAGCTTAGCATTAGCCACAACCAGCCTCCCTGGAGTATAACAGCGAGGCCTAGCACCTCCCAGAGGCCTGATTCCTCTACACCGTATCACGAGGTTAAGCTCCAACGGCCTCGAATCTGCACCCGGCACATGATGCGAAGATCTGACAGGAAGTTAATAATTTTCATAAAAGTCTACTATGAACGTCTTCAGAGACATCAACTGTAGACTCTCACGCTGCTATGTGAGAAACATGAAAACGAAAAAGGCGGAATTGCGTGAAAAGAAAATCTACATCGACAATAGAGCACGGCGGGGTCAGGGAGCTAGTGAGAGCCATCCTAGTGGAAATGTGTGGGACCGGGAACAGAGGAAGGCCTAGTGCTCTGCTCTGCCCAAACGGGAACTCGATCGATATGTCATCCGCTACCGCGTTACTGGATGATCTTCTGCCAGGGGTTACCCTCACTCTCTGACAAAGCAGAGGAGGTGGATCCAGAAGAAAGGCCAACGAGGAGGATAAGAGGAGGAGAAAAACTAAAAACTCCATCCGTCTCTCTCTTTTCTTGTCTGAGTGCGGCGTGGAAGCCGCGGTAATGGATTTTGACATAGAGCCGGCAGGCCGAAGTGAAAAGAGGGAGCCGAGTGTTCAGTCGATATCTGAGTAGTGCGGATGGGCTAAACCCCTGGCACTCGCGCGGGCTGACCAGTGATCATTAGAAAGTCAATGAGTCCTCCAGTGCTTCAAGCCAGCTTTCAGAGGGACAGAGTGAGGCGTTAGCCTTGCACGGAGCGCTGCATGGATGCACTATAAACATACAAACACGCACAACCTGCTGCCTGGACTTGATCACGAACATAAGAGAGAAATAAAACCCCTAAAACTTAAACTCTACTGATATAAGGAGACAGACGATAATTTTAAAAGTCAATGTAATATCTGGATCAACTACATTTCTCCTTTTTTTCTTGCTCGACTCATAAAAACCTCTTAAAAACTTCCCTTTCTGCTGAAGTTTCAACCAATGAGGGACTGCATTACGAGTAGGGAAGTCGCTAAACTGCAAACTCTGGTACGGAAGAATTAGGAAAGCACTGATAAATTGCCAATATTAAAATTCAATAGCATTGTGTCCATATAGATGCAAAATGAAGCTAAATATTAATTACAAAAATAAATTTGTATAAAATAAATAACATTAAAATTAAAAGACTAAAAACTAAAATCAACTGTGAATTCAGGCTCTATTATACATTGTACCTTGATAAATGCATGATAACAATAAATGGCCAAAATTAAAATTATATACCATTTTGTCAAAATAAATGTAAATTAAACAAAATATTTTTTTTTAAATCTTTAAAAAAAATTAAAATTAACTTAATGTATAAAACACTAAAAATTACTAAAAGTAAATTTAGGCTTCAATATACATAATGACTTGAAAAATGGCCAATAATGAAAGCAATGATAAATAAGTAATATTACAAAACAAAACAAAAATCATGAATAAAATGTAATTTTAAATTATGAATAAAATAAAATAAAATAAAATAAATATATATACACACACATATATATATATATATATATATACACACACACACACAAGTGAATTTAGGTATCACTTTACATTAAAATAACATTAAATAACAACATTATACACAACTACATTAAAAATGATATGTAAATAAATAACATAACATTAAAATAATTAAATAATTTTTTTTTTAATTCAGGCTCTGTTATACATTGTACCTTGATAAATGCCTGATGATGATAAATGGCCAAAATTAAAATTATATACAATTTTGTCAAAATAAATGTAAAAAAAAAAAAAAAAAAAAATTATCGAATTATCAAATTAACACTAAAAACCACTACAAGTATTAGTATACATATTTAGGTGTCTTTGTTACAGTGTAATAAATACTGAGTAATATTAATTAACTATATACTATATGCTTAGGGTTAGGATTAGGGTCTGGTTTAGGGTTACTTGCATGTAATTATGCATAATGTATTGTTATTATAATAGTAAGTACATGTAAGGACACCTTAAAATAAAGTGTTACCATAAATAAATAAAAACTACAAACTACAAGTGAATTTAGGTATCACTTTACATTAACATAACATTATACATAACTACATTAAAAAGTATATGTAAAATTGATCTTCTTTTCGAGGTTCGCTAAAAAAATTACATTTAACGGTGTTATTAAATCATATTGTTAGAGATTAAGTGAGAGTTAATGATGAAAAAAGGTCATCTAAATTAAAAAATAAGGAAAATGAGTATGCGCAATTAACTACCCAACATCAGCCGAATAAAATTCTGTAAAATTGGTTGATATAACCAATATGGTGATGAAATCAAGGCCCGCCCTACATTTCACTCAGAAATGTCACGTTATGGAAGTAAAATGGGTCGTTTCATCGACTTTAAGAACATGGTGGCATAGAGGACAGGTCTTAATTGAACACATCTTTTACATTATTGAGTATCTCCTGTCCTGCCCTGTGCAGCAGACACAGAGGTCCCTGGAGAGGACTGCAGAGCTGATACAAGGTCAGATCCGACGTGGCCTTTCACCTGCACCCATCTATATTTAACAGGCTCACCTCCAGCTTCCAACTCTCCTTAACTATACTCACAACGGCAGACGCTCGACTGCAGAAAACAGCACTCTGTTTTAATTAGCTTTAGAAAAGCACCTCGCAACTTCAAGCACAACAAAGACACTCATCAATCAGATGGGGCTGCTGCGTTGAGGCTGATTTGCAGAGCGTGTGAGCAGATAGACAGGTGTTTGCATCACGCTGGATGTGATGTGACTGGAAGCTTCTACTCGGTTTTCAACCCTCAGGGCCACCTTAGGTCTCTACCTAGTCTTTCAGCTAATGGGCTGCATAATGGCAAGTTTGACAGAGAGGGAGAGAGAGAGCAGAAGAAAGCGAGAGAGAGAGCTGCGTTCACAGGGCTTAGTGAGTGACGTTTATTACCCGACTACTGTTGAGCTCTATGACTAAAACATTCTCCGTTCGGGCCTGCTCTCGTGAACTCCTGATTTGAGATTTTGGGGGGAACGGGGACCATGTTAGGAAGAGGCTCTATTTGATGAGATTAAAGTAATATGTCCACAGGTCAGTCTTATGCAGTCTCAAATCTGTTGTGATGTTTACCGAACGTGTTACCCTGATCTGTGAGCCTGGCTTGGCTTATGTGGGTTGTTTAAACACAGCTCACTCTGGAGTGATAAAGTAAATACGCCAAGACTATCACGCCTGATCAAGAAAACCCAAAGGGCAAATAAGAGAATTCTGATGGTGAGAGTAACAATATGCAGTGATCACTGGAGCTGAAAGAACAACCTTTGGATATTGGGATCATCTGTGGGCGGTCGGATCAACATAATATGGCAGCAACCGGGCAGGCAGGATGTTAGTTTTTACCTGTTAATGTGTAGATGTGTATAAACATTTCCTTGTACAGTCCTCTGTCATATTACCTCGATAATATGACATACTTCCAAGAAATGACATTCAAGTATGTAAAGCGAGACTTGATTTTATCCATTGGGAATTGATTGGATGTGAAAACCAGGCATTCCATAACCTGAAACTGAGAGTTTGCAGGCGATTGTGAATGGCATAATCGAATAAACATTAATAAAAAGTAATATAAAAGAATAATAATATTGCTATCAGTTATAAGCATTAACATTAATACAATTATTGCTAAATGTTTAACATTTAATTATTTTTTTAAAAGAAATTATACTTTTATTCAGTAAGGATGCATTAAATTGATCAAAAGTATCAATAAAAATAAATTTATAATATTACAGAAAATTATATTTCAAGTAAATTTTGTTATTTTAAACTCTTTTAAACTCTATTCATCTAATAATCCTGAGAAAAAAAGTAGCAGTTTCCACAAAAATATTAAACGGCAAAACTGTTTTCAATATTTATAATAATAAGAAATATCACTGAGAACAAAACCAGCAAATTAGACTGATTTCTGAAGGATTGTGTGAATATTGGAGTAATGGTGAAAAATTCAGCTTTGCCATTATAGGAATAAATTACATTATAAAACATATTAAATAGAAAACAGTTATTTTAAATTTTAAAAATATTACTGTTTTTACTGTATTTTTGCAGCCTTGGTGAGCACAAGTCACTTTCTTCAAAAAAAATAAAAATAAATAAATACATTTTATATATATATATATATATATTTTTTTTTTTTTTTTTTTTTTAATATCTTACCAACCCCAAATGTTTAAACATACAAATTTTGAACGACTGACTCGATTATGTGATTCAAAATGCTTCATATAAGCAGTCCCTGCTGAGCTTTTTCATCCTGATTTTCTCTTCAGAATTCATGGGTCCTTCACCTGGAATTTGGCTATTAAAATATTTGAACAGAACAGAAGCATATGCAACAATACATCAATTTGGATTTCATGCTGACCATCCAATTGACATATCAAAAAGTGTTTGTGTGTTTGCTTATGTGTATGCATATTAATGTGTCATCATGTATCTCTGCTCATATGTTGACAATAGTGGGGTTCTCTCATGTGCGGCAGTGTTTGTAATTGCAGCTGATTCAGGTTGGGGAGGGTGGAGCATCCAGCTCTGCTGCTAACAAGGGGATTCAGACTCATTGAGGCCCCACTGATGCCGCGCCATCCCTTTGAAGGGATTATTAACACATTTTGATTACTGTGGTCCAGTTGTCACAGAAAATATAACCTCCATCAGAGTATGAAACAGACAGCCTTTCTGCCCTCTTTTTCATCTCTTACCCACTCTCAGCCCAGCCTGGCCCACTCAAAGCAATTCACTAATTACCACAGCAGCCATCTTAAAACCACACTAACGCTGTATTAACTTGATGGAGAAATTAGTTAGCCCCTCTCGTGTCTCCTTCACCAAAAAGCCATGGTTATTTATTTTCACACGCAGGACCAAATCAATAACATTGTTCTTGGACCGTAGCACAAAGAGATGGAAATAATTACGCCACTATTTCCCATTTTTAATAATTAATCTAGAAATGAATCAGGAGTATGCAGAGATGTTTTTATTATATACTGTATGTATATAATGACTGCATTTAATATAAATCCACAAATGACTTCATAACTAATTCAACAAGCTTCAAATAGCTTTTGTAAGACGCTTACTAAGATGACTCCACAAGCTCCAAATGACTCCATACAGAATGACTCACCAAGTTGACTCATCAAAATGACTTCCTAAGATGACTCCACGAGCTTCACATGACTCTATGAGTGACTCCATAAGATGCCTCCATAAGCTTCAACTGACTCCAGAGACTGACTCAAGTTAAATCATCAAAATAACTCCCTAAGATGACTCCAGCAAGCTTTAGATGACTCCATAAAGTCACTCCATGTAAGACGCCTCCACAAGCTATAAAAAAACTCCATGCAAAATGACTCACTAAGTTGACTCATCCAAATGACTCACTAAGATGAGTCTACAAGCATCAAAAATCTTGCTAAATGACTCTGTATGATGATTCCCTAAGACGACTCCACAAGCTTCAAATGACACCAAATTTGATGATTCACCAAGATGAACTAAGATGACTTCAAGCTTCAAATGGCTTCATATGATGACTCCCTGAGATGACTCCCACTAGCTTCAAGAGTTTCCGTAAGACATCTCTAAAATATAACTCCATATAAGACGATTTATCTAAATTACTCACCTAAATGACTCCGCAAGCTTCAGAAGGCTGCATAATATAACTCCTTCACACAGCTTCACAAAGGTTCATAAAGTGCAATAAAGTGGCAACAAGCTCTTCAAACATCTCCATAAGAATGTTCTGTGACTGAAAGGCTATGGGTGCTTAGTAAATTGAGCAAGGAGGCTCTTTCCCAGTAACAAGAACAGCATGAACTGAACCATTACAGAAGCTGTTAGACTGCACAAGTAATCAACAGAGCAATGAGTCCCTGTATGCTACTCCCAATTTGGATCATTTACAGTTAACACTTGGACTGAAGGCCTAGGGATATTTCCAGACGGAAGACAAGTCAGCTGTTAGATACCTTTCACATAATAGAGAAGCAGCAGATTATTTCTAACTTCCTTTATCATCACAAAAATATGCTTTACTATGCCTTTGGAGCTTACAAAAGTAAAACAGATGGTATGCTTATGTACCAATGCACCGTCTTTTCATGTGGCGTCCTTTAAAGAAATCTTCCTAATCAAACAATGTTATAAGAATGCAACACCTGCTACACACAGTCTCAATTTTAACAATAATGTTAATAAGAATTAAAGCAACATTAAAACATCTAAAAAAGTGACTAATCTGAATGCACTGTGTATCGTATCTAATATAAGCTGGACTGCATGTGTGACTGTTCACTTAATATCCGTTTGTGAAACATATCCCCGTAAACATGAGAGGATGTGAGAGAAACAGAGTGTGTGAAGTGTGCAGATGATCTGTGGCTGGCTAAGTAGCTCAAATCAAAGGGCAGGATGGGCCGGAGTTAAGTAGGACAGGGCAGGACCACTGGGAAGGGGGATGTTAAAGGAGGGCGAGCGAGATAGAGACAGACTGGAAGAGAGGAAGAGAGTCGGGGATAAACATGGTGATCAGGTGTGAGTTGTCAAGAGGTAGCTTCTGTTCACCGCAGTCCTCCTGGACAGGCATGGCCCAGACGGACAGAGCGGTGCTGGCCCAAATAAATCCAGGTGGCCCAGGATGCTAAAGTCACCCCAAATATATCACATTTTCTTTACGTCTCTCCTTTCTTTCTCTCACTTTAAGGCATAATTTAGTCAATCGTCTTCAGAGGCATAGGCAGCACTGAAATCATTTGAGTGCATTTGTTGAAGTAATAAGAATCCTGGGAATATTCTGAGATGATTTTATGATACAACACGTACAAATAATACTTCATTTGTTTGTCATTTGGCCGTCTCTAGACTTCTTTCCTGACTATTTTTATCTGACTGAGTCAATCATGAAAAGAAGCTGGCAATCTCTGGGAGGCTGAGGACTTGGGATTGCGTTTTTTCATGTGTAATCGAAATGAGTATGCAGCAGCAGATGGCATTGGGTGTTTCGTGTGAGATTTTTCAGAAATCACCTCACCATGGTCAATGTGGTTATGCACGGCAACTCGGTCTTATGGGTTTGTTGATGAAAACAAGTTTGTTGAACAAAAAAAAAACCTATGCCATGAGAACAACTTTAAAAATCTCCCACCTAAAGAAAAAATATGAAAATATTTAATTAAAAAAATTATAATGAAATTAGTTTAGAAAATTGATGATAATGTATCTATTTAGAAAATTCTAAATAGAATTTTAAAAAATTAAATAAGAATTCATCTGACTTGTTTTAAATCAGGTAAAATAACGATTTGAAAAAAACAAACAAAAAAACAAATAAAGAAACATTTACATATGCAAGAAAATGAGCTTCAAAAATACAAAAATAAGAAATAAAACTGAACTAATTGGCAAGTAAAAAGAAATTAAAACAAAAAATTAACTCTAGATTTTTACATATAATATTTTTCATAAAACAAATGCCTTACATTTCTCTTGGAAACAATTGCCAGTGGAATTACACAATGTAAAAATGAAAATGCAATGAGGGGACTCAATTACTTCTCTCTTTCAGTCTTTCATTCTGAGTCCATTACAAAACATTTTATACAAACTCATTGCAAGCATTTCAAAACATTTATATTAAAAACAAAAATGGATCTACCTGCTAATTTTTTTTTTTACACAACCTAAATAACTTAAAAAAAAAAAACACATTAAATTAGCTAAATAACTGTATAAAGACATCTAACAAAAGGATGAATTACAACAATATCCATCTCTAATTTAAAAGCATTAAGAGTGAAGTGATTAAGATGATGCACAAATGTTCAGAAGTCATTTCTCAGCTGCTACGAATTACAATCCTAAGTAATAATAAAACATACCTACTCTTATTAGATCAACTTGAATTCAACACGTATTCATAAGATTTTCAATAAAAACATTTAGAGGTTAATGCAGTACTTGAACGATCTATATTACACAGCCCGTCTCTCTAAAATCTTCCTACCCAATGAAATGATTTCCCTTGATCCTATTTATAATACGATTATGATTTTGACTTAGAGTCAAGGCACCAAAACACTTAAGCACAACACTAAGACTACAAATCATTTGCTCACTGGCAAAAACTCAACCTTGACTATGCTGACGCTGTATCCCAATTTAAAGAATTCAGTATCAAATATGGACACAGTGACAAAAATAAGAGGGTTGAAAAATTTACAAATGAATGTGAAACTTTCCATAGAGTATAATCTTGTTTAATTCAAATTGGCATCAGAGGTGATGTGACAAATCCAGTCGGCTCTTTGTAAGGGGTGAATAATAATAGCTGAAATATCATGCTGCTGATGTTCAGTATCGCCCCTACACACAGATCTGAAAATACTGATGCTCTCAGCAGGGATTCAGCACTGCACACAAACACACTCGTTCTCTCCTGCTCTCTTTCTCAAACACACACACACACACACACACACACACACACACACACACACACACACACATAAAAACACGGTGCTAAATAAATAAAACTCAAATGAGCTCCTAGAGTTGTGAGCAAAGCTTATCTTTTCAGGAACTTTCAGCACCAGGAGAAACATCCAAAGACTCAGAGAGAGCTGAGTGGTGGAGGCCTCTTGTCCCCCAGTGTGGAGATGATTCTTTGAGCCTGTCCTTTTTACGGTGGCTCAAGGGCGCAGCCTATCTGCCAAAGTGTAGATTGCAACCTCCACACTCCTGCCTATTATCACTTTTATCAAAAGGGAGATTCATTTATGTGACAGTCAAACTGCAATAGACAAGTCTTGTTAGTGAGTTGAGGTGCAATAAAGATCTATATATTTTCTATAGAAAAAAAAAAACAATTATTCTAAACCTTATAAAATAAAGTAATCAGAAGTGTGCAGTAATTAAATACACAGAGCACCCTAGGTGGCAGCGATATCGCCTTTTAAAAAGAGTCTGCTTCAATAATAGTCTTGCAAACTATTATTAAATATGTCAGGACGATGGCAGCAGGGTTTCCTGCACAACGCAAAATGGGGTACGTGGCAGCCCCCCCATCGTACTTGCCCGGCTCCCTCCCCAGACAAAAGTGAAGCTGTCCCACTGACTGACAGATGGAGCCCCCAGCTGACAGATCGCGCGATGCGTTTCATGTTCAGTGGGCGTCCTGAGCCCACGGCCGCACCGGCTCAGGGCGCGGGCCGCCGAGGAGGAAGCCACTTTGAGGTACGGTGTGACACAAGCAGCCGCAGAGGGACAGACGGACAGCGCTAATGATGGGCTTTTTTTATATGTGCCGCAAACTGTGGGGTGGTCAGCGTTGAGATGCGCTAAGCGTCGCACATTGAGCCATATTTAATCTGAAAACAAATAAGATTATCTGTGCTGGGTTAACTATCCATAACAAAGCAGGTCCAGCAGCTGTTCAAACTTATGATGATGAAGCCAGTATTGTCGTTAACAGCTATTAAGTTGTTAATAAAAAGTACGACTGACTTGTTGTGATATTGAACAACAGAGACAGAAAAATACACTGTTGCTCAATATTAAAAAAGTTTCAAAATATTTGATGTATTTCATTATTTTCCTCCACTGTAAAAATATAAAATATGACAATAATTACAATAAAATTACAATATATTATATATATATATATATATTTGTTTTTGTTGTTGTTGTTTTTAATATAAGTCAGACTGTTGCTATAAAGATTTAATTATCACAACACAGTAGAGGACTTTTCTTTTTACTCTGATCAAAATAAAGCAACCACGATAATAATTTTAATAAAATAATATTTTACATTATATTTAAATACAAATTATATTCAATAAGTACTACTATAATAACAACTATATTTATTATGCATTTCGTATTCTATAAGTTAAATTACAATTAAAAAGGCTTGTGTGTGTGTGTGTGTGTATATATATATATACACATACACACACACACACACATATATATATATACATATATATATATATATATATATATATATATATATATATATATATATATATATATATATATATATATATATATATACACATACACACACACACACATACATACATATATATACACATACACACACACACTGAATTGAATACTATAATTACAATAAATTATATTTAAATTACATTCAAACACAAATTATATTCAATAAATATTATTATAACTTTTTAAAAATGAGTTAGATATTCAGTCAGTTAAATTACAATTATAATTCAAAGTTTATTTTTATTTATTTTATATTACATTTGTTTTAATATTTTCTTGAATAAAAATCTCTAAAATGTAAGATTTCACCTTTGATAGCCATAAAATCTATTCCTGCATCTAAACAAAAGTGGCATTTTTGCTATAATGACTAAAATCAAATATTTAGCATAGTCAAAATCTTTTTCAGGGTTAGAAAGTATATTATCTACAAAAGCAACAAACATTTTCATTATAATGCGGCACTCTGAGAGGGAGCATTTCCGGTCCAATGCACAGAGAGACATAAATGCAGCGAGAGAACAAACAAAACTGGAAGCACAAGTAAAGCCTAAACCGCTGCCCTTCTGTACCCACTCCGCCTGTGTTTTCAGAGCTCAGTCTGACTAGTTTCCTCTCTTAATCTCAGCCACCCAACTCTCTGCGACTCCTTAGTGAATTACGCTCGCTTTTCAACTGCCATCAATCTGCTGTCATCAGCGTGTCACTCCCATCACACAATTACCGTTTATGATCCTCATTCCGCAGTGACAAGGTACTGCCACTCTCTCTTCCCCCCTCTCCACTTTTTCCTTTTACTTCATTTCACTTTTTCTCTCTGCTTTTTGATATTGCGGCGCCTCAGATGTGCCAGCTCTTTAAAGCGACCGATGAGGAAGCGCCCATGGGGGTCCTGGGTATTCGCTTTTGTCTTCCATTTCCTTCCAAAACAGTTTTATTTAACGCCATCCAGCTCGAGTGCCCTCTTTCACTCTCTCTCCGTCAACCAAAGGTCAATGAAAGACTGTTTGTGTGCGTCTGATATAAATAGACACATATGATCTGAAATTAAAATGTACTTTCTGCCTCTTTCTCTCTCTCTCTGTCTCTCCATGTTTCTGTCAAGTTACTTCAAAAGCATTTTTGGCCATTAATGTTACAAACAAATTATGTGAAAATAAAATAAGCCCATAAAAAAATAAGACTGGTCACATTTTACATTATAGTGCTGTAATTGTGCATTTATGTAGTCAAGTAAGGAAATATAGCAAGACTAATGAAGTACATGCAATTAATAAAATAATAATAACTAAAATAACATTATAAATACATATACAAATATACATTTTATTACAAATATTATAGGTTTAAGTAATATGCATTACATGGATAAACTAATGTAGTAAATAGTAAATGCAGATATACTAATGATGCAATTAACAATTATTATGTAATTAATATAATAAAAATGATAAAAGCATTAAGCATTATATATTTATATACATTTTATTAAAAATATTATAAAATTAAGTAAAATGTATGACATGAATACTCTAATGTAGTAAGTAGTAAATACAGCAATACTGATGTAATTAATATAATATAATATATATTATTAATATAATATATATTATAATAGCAATAATACTACCTAACTGAGGTAAAATGTATATTCATTTTATTATATGTCGAATTAATTAATATGCATAACATGGATACTGTAAAGTAGTAAATAAATACAGAAATACAAATGAAATAATACACTTAATATAATAACAATAAAATAATTAATAATAATGTAATAAAACTAAATATTAATAAATTAAATATTAATATACATTTATTACTAATTTTATAGAACTAAGTAATATGCATAACATGCATACTGTTAAATACTATAGTATACTATAGTATTTTGTACTATAATAATAATAATAATAATAATTTAAAATTCAATATATATTAATATATAGTTTAATTCCATTAAAAATATATAATTAAGCAATATGCAAGTGTTACCAGAAATTTTATTTATGTTATGACCATAAGTTTTATGTTATGGAATTGCCTCTTACATATTTCATTAATTTCTTCTCAGCAAATACAATGTCAAAAACATTATTATCCTTATACATATTCAGTGTACGTTTTACTCTTTCCTGGGCATCAATCCCCCAAATTCAGCTTTTTTTTTTTTTTTTTTTTTTAAATTCTGCTCTTCTCATACTTTAGTTTGAAATCAGTCCTGAGAATACTGGATATTTTGATGCATCTAGCTGGTGGCAAGTGTTGCTGGAGAGGCTCATTCAAAAGATGCAAGTGGGAAGCTTACCTCCCAATCTGTCACTCAATAGTTTATCTAGAAAAATGGATCTGCTCCCCATCACCCCAAAGGAAAAAAACTCTCAAACTGCGTTAGGCGACTCAACAGTCAATAATCGCACTTAACATGAGCAAATATCGTAATTCCGATTGGAATATATCAACAAGTCGACACCTGCACTCTCTATTGGCAATCCCAGAAACAGATAGATGCAAACACAAACACACCGGCTAGTCAAGTTTGTTGGTTCAGCTCTTGCATTAAGAGCCTGTTTGCGGGCTTCGCCATTGTGAAAGTTTGGCCCTTTGTCTAGACACGCTGAAATCAGTGAGTGCACCTCGGCCACCGCAATTCAAGCGTAAACACTTTTGTGTGTCCCCATATAATACTGTTGCTCACAGACCCCAAAATCCTTGGAACAGCTGAGTCCTTCGGTGTCAAAGATAATGGCGATTTATTGCAATGTGAGGCTTTTTTTCAGGCCCCCCCCCTTCCTCCTCCCTCGCTCAAACCGATTAAAATTAAGCCGTAAACATGTGAGGACAGAATTAGCACATTTAGCGAGCCTCCTCTCCCACATCCCATTTTCGCTCTGGAGCGGCTGATCCCTGCAGCCGAACGCGGGTGCAATTTTAATGACGGGGACCGTTTTTGAAGTCCAGATGAAAAAAGCGGCGCTTGCCGTTTGTGGCGGTGCTAGATACGGCGAGGCTGGGTCCGGCGTGATTGGGGGGGAGCGACACAAACTCGGACTCTGGGCTCTTCGATAGTATCGGTGTCATTTTCCTCTCCACGATAAGACGCCTCGCTGACAAGGCCCGATTAGGAGAGAAAAAAAAATCATTATTACATCGCCTTTCATCCGCCGGGGGGTTTCACGATAAACAGCTCACCCGTAGGTAGATTTACAGAGTCGAAAACCTTATATTACGCTCACGCACACATCCTGTCACTTATATACATATTTCTTTTTACGAGAGGTTTACATTGTGTATTCATATTTAAAAAGCTCTAACATACATAAGCTCAAACTTCTGAAGTACAGGCTTAAGTTGTAGCCCCAAAAAAAAAAAAAAAAAATCATACATTTTCAATGAGAAAATGCCCTCATTACAACACAAAAACCCACCATTGTCTTTAGAAAATCCACTTTAGCTAAGTTCTCCTTTCTGCATATCTGCAAACTCTGCTATTGAAATATTTAACTCTTGTGGCTCTGCTCCGTGAATCAAACAATTATCAAATAACGGCATATTCTTTTTGAAACACAATACGGCATTCAGATTTCAGCAAACTACAAAAACCCAAGTTATTTGGTATGCTATACCTCGAGGAAATCCACTTCACCAAATTGTCCTCATTAAAGAGAGAACAGTAGCGATGTGCTGAAACTTTAAACACAACTATACAATGAAGGAAATCAACTGGAACAGCTAGACTGAAATAAATAATGAAAGACAATGAAACAATTAATTAGAGAGGAGGTATTGTACAGCAAATTGAATTTAGTGTGATAAAAAATATAGTTTTTAACAAGCAAAAATCAGCTATAAATGTATTACTATCATTATTATTAAATAAATGACTTTAGTTGAAGAGACTATTCAAATATTTATAACAATAACAGCAACTTTTCAATACATTAATGAATGTATTCAATTTAATTTTTCCATTTTTATTTTACTATTATTATTTTTATCATCATCATTATCATTATTATTATTAAAACTACTACTACAAAATGTTTGATTATATAACTAAATATATCCTTTTAAGAGGTTATTAAAATAAATACTTACATAAAAATACATTCATTTTGACATTTTTAATTTAGTTACTATTATTACCATTATTATTTCAACATCACTTTATATTATATAACTAAATATTAGATTCTTTTGTTTAAGAGATTATTGAAAATATTTAAAACAACTTTTATTGAATGCACTCACTTTAATGTTGACATTTTTAATTTTATTATTATTGTTATTAAATTATAATGATTAATTATAATAATAATAATAATCATCATCATCATAAATGTTTAAAGTGCTTAAGAAGAAAAGGCCATGGCAACATGGAAACATGGTCATGGAAAAAAGGGAATTCCATTCAAAGAACCAAGTTATCAGTTTCATAAAACGGTAGACAACAACCAGAAAGTGTGGAGGAGAGGGATGAAGGAAAGAAAATGAAAGAACGATAACATGGAGGAGAAATAAAGAGAGCTAGAAGCATTGAAATGGAGAGACGGAGACAATTGCGTGTCTGTTACTGGGACGCTCTGACACCCATGGACTGACACAGCATGTCTTAAAGCCATGCTCACGCTCAAAAGGAGCAGCGTTTCTTCATGTTTACAAAACATATTTATTTATTTCTTCATTCGATCATTTATTTTGTTATTTATTTCTATCGGGGGCACTCTCGGCTTCTCAGTAAAGCCTGCGACAACAATAACTACTCTCCCCCCTCGCATGCTCTTTTAATACCACTGCAGAAAAAAATCAAACCGCTCTCAAACAAATTGATGTACTCTTTAATACAGTCGTCACATCATCACAGGGTCCTTGCGTCGTCTGCCTTGGTGACAACTGCAGGGCTGCTTAGCTTAGCCGCCATGGCTACTGCTTTGTTGGTCGCTTCAATGATTTATCACAAAAAAAAGGAGAGAAAAAAGGAAGGAGAGAGAGAAAGAAAAGAAGGGCCTCTCGATTGAGTCATTGGCACCTTTGATTGACAAGGCCTAATCAGCTTATCTGGGTGCTAATAAAGATGATGGCCTGCGGAGACACTCTCTACCTGGCTCTGCGTGAACTTTGGGCCCTGGTGAGGGCCCCAGGGGCCAGGCCCCGACCCACTCTGCTTATCTAAACACTGCTGAAATCAATCCCTAATGAGCTGGTTTCATTTTGCCCCATCGATCCGCTGCCACAGCGGCTGCTGCGTATTCAAAGGCCACCGCTCTGCTCCTTACGAACGCAGTTCTCGCAGCACGTTTGTTTATATCGGACAATCCGTTAAAATTAATTTTGATTAATTAATAGATTTTGAGGTCAACCGTCTGAGACTAAAAAATTTTCGTAGAAAAAAAAAATACAAATAAATATTCTTCAACAGTCCCAAATGTGACTGCAAACAACAGAATTACACCCCCTATAGGTATTTTATTTTCCTCCATATAAAACATCTTTTGCCCACTTCCTTGGCTTTCATAAACAGCTGGGCATTTCTTTGATTAGGGTGTATTTAACGCTCGTGGGCTCTGGGACAACTCTGATTTAAATGCCTTTAAATTGGCTGCTTTGCTCCCTCCTACTGTACTCCAGGCTCTCTTCAGGCCGGCGTGCCTCTGGTTCAGGCAGCTTTAAAGTGGGTGCCCTCTCCTAATGAAGACCCATACTTTATTTATGAGACAAACAGTTTGGTAAAAAGCTCTGCATGTCCAGAGAGCACTCTCAATATCTCTCTGAGGGCCTGGAGTGCTCCTGACATGCTGCTAGTGCTGGACTGAACGCACCACACACTAAAACACCCTTAAAACACACACACACACACACACACACACACACACACACACTCCTCACTGACACTGTGTAGGTGCAATCAGAAAATAAAATTCAAATTACGATTTTTACAAACATCATTTTTTATATATTTATTTTTTTATTTAAAAAAATAAAATATGGAGTATCCTCACAATTTTACTACAAACCTAGGAGATTTTTTGCATTATAATAAAAAATCCAAGAATTCAGTCAACTTGTACCACAAAAAACCCCTGACAAATTAATTGGTCCATACAAAGAGCGGGTTTTAAAAGTTAAGGGTTTTAACGACAAACTAATTTAAAATAATGAAACAATTAAATGTGACCGTAACTAGAATAAATGTTAAAGCAATTTTTAAATTTATATACGATTTGCAATCACACTGATATTATTTTGATTTAAATATTTTATTACTTTAAAGACTTGAAACGCAAAAAGAATACACAATATATAAATATGAATACATTTATAAAATGTAGAAGTAATAATAAAATGTGTAAAAAAAAAAAAAACATACGGTACGTTTAGATTTTAAGTAAGCTATTATTTCAAGACTTTATATGTATTGTTTGTTTGTGTGTGTGTATAACAATTTAAATACAGTTATATGTATTATTTTATAATTACAGCAATATAAAATAATACAACAAATGTATTGTGTATTACTTTGTGTATACTTACACTATATATATATATTCATATCTATCGAGTCTTAAAGTAATAGCATAGTTTAAACAAAAACAACATTTTTTAAATAAACAGCACAAAAAACTGAAATAAGACAAATTAAATATTATAAACAAATAACCAATTATTATTTTATAAAATAGAAAATATATATAAAATTCATATAGTAAATATATAAATACAAAATATATTTTATTTATATTTATATTTAATTAATTTAGTATTAGTAGTAACAATTTAAGTATTTATTTTCTTTACTAATTTACAATTGTTTTGTTTTATTACAGGATAGCAGAAACCCGAATGGCCGGCGCTATAGCAGGTGTAGATTGCCGCTCGAGTGAATTTTAACACACGGTCCATAAACTGGCCGATCCGCCTCAGTGTGACAGAGAGCGAGGGTCACCGCCGCAACCCAAACAAAGCGCATCTATCCCTGCAGCTCCTCAACAGCCACCGAACCGCTTCTGTGTCTGTGTTTACCCCAGCGATCGCTGTGCATTTTGCGTGTGGTGGCTGTGCCCAAATCCCAAAAGTACAGGGTTTGTCCATCTCGGGCCACTTCAGTTTAGGACTACCTGCCGCTACGATTTTAAGATGCAGGTGTGTGTACGTGAGTGTTGGGGTGGTCGGTGGGGTACGGGGTCAGGGATTAGGATCACAGGAGTGAGACGCACAGGCCGAGTTGCGCTTTAACGCGGTTAGAGAAGGGCTGAGTAAACAGGCATTGTTCTGCGCTTGCGGCTCCCACACTGAGAGCAGTGGAAGCGGTGCGGCATTGTGATGGCTCTCAGAGGTAGAAACTGTCCTTTATGAGGGGAAAACTCCTCTCAGAGGGGGTCTGATCCTGCCGTTGAAGTGTACGGGCTTCCGCTTTGGTATCTTCTAGAAAAGCAGAAAATTCAATTGGGCAGACATAAGTAAAAAATATGTCTGAATAGCAGAAAAACAAAGGGACTTCATTCGATGAACTGAACATATATATATATATATATATATATATATATATATATATATATATATATATATATATATATAAATATAAATGTATGCAGGGCAGGAATGAAAAAAATTAAGCACAGGCTTGAGAGGATCCAAAATAAATGAAACTAAATTTTTCAGCAGAGGATGCAGATTGCATTTATGAATTTGTGAGTTGTTCTTGCGAGACATCAAACACCAGTGGTCTGTGCAACCCTTTCTAGATTTGAATTATTAACTGTGTCGACGTCGCGCACAAGCCACCCTGCCATTATAGTGTAAATTAACAAACTTTTCAAAACTAAGGCAGAAGCCAAAGAAAGCCAGTAGCTTCTTGAAGAACGAGCTTTGATACGTCTCTGAGGAATACACTCTGCTTCAACAACACGGTGACTGTCAGGCTAAAAAAAAAAAAAAAAAAAAGCCTGCTGATTCAATCTATTTCAGATCTAAATTAGTTCATTTTCTTGTATTTAAAGATAAAAACTAACCTTCAGACAGGTGCGAATCAGGTGACGTCTAAGGTGCTTTATTTAGAAACCGGTTTATTAAAAGATCTAGGTCTTTATTTAGCTTGAAAAATTGCAGGACGGTGGAGGCAGGGTGTTGTTGTTTATTCTAGACGACACGCCATCATTTGGTACCCATATTAAAACTCTTTCTCTCTCTCTCTCTCTCTCTCTCTCTCTCACACACACAGGTAGGTGAATGGAAATAAGGTGGTGTGTTTTGTGTGAGCCTAACAGTACTGCGGCTGCTGCTCTACACCTCTCTCTCCCTTGCTTCTCTTTGATGTGCTCCTGAAAATGTCACCAGTCGTCAAGGCATTTTTTTCTGCTCTCTCTCTTTTTACCGCGCATACGAGCGAGACAATTTGCTGTCGCTCACCCCCCTACCCAGAATGCCTACCGGTTTCCACCGCTATCTGGTAGCCAGCTTCCAGCCTCCGAGATGACCTTTCCAGCTTCTCTGTGTTGTCCAACAGATGTGCTCTCTGAAAACAAACCACAGATGGAAAGAAAACAATGAGAATGATTGAGAAGACTGGGACATTATTTACAGAGACATTTTCAACACAATAATAGACACACTAAGACAAAAGGGTACAGACCACTTAGTTTTAATTTAACTTATACATTGATTTGAGAACGTCTAATTATGAGTTGCATTTTCATAAATTGGACTGATCGTTGTGCAAATTCCAAAGCAAAAAAGGACAGAGCTCCAATCTAACACCTTTCCTTCTTTTTAATTGAGGCTTCCTTCTTGCAGTGGCTTTGTTCTGAAGGTGTTGCCAGATCTCATTACCTCACATTTAAAACCAGGGCAAAGATTAGCATGGGAGGGATGACTAATTGAGCTGTAATATATTTTCAAATGCTGCTTCAGATTACCCAATATCTGTTAGTCTGACAAGTTCAGGATGGCACCACAAACCTTGTTACACTATGTTTTTTATTTGATGTATACACTTTTACAAATAAATGTTCTTTATTGGCATCTATGGTTTCATGAAAAAAAAAAAAACTTAAATATCCATGGAAGCTTTAGATAGCACAAAAGGTTCTTTATAGTAGAAAAAAACGTTCTTTACACTAAGTTCTTTTAAGAATTGTTCCATTGAAGGTTTTTGGGGAACCTAAAATGGTTCTTTAATGGCATCGATGTGAAAAAAACCCTGTATTTTTAAAAGTGTATGTTGTCTAAAATACTTGCTGGTTTCTCTACAGTGCATTTTGGATGTTTTAAGGGTCACTGTAAATAATGCAAACCAACAAGGCGTGTAAACTTTTTCAAGGAAAGGTTTGTACGTCTTGTGTCGATTTACAAAGTCAGAAGTCATAAATGTAAGATTAAAATAAACATCATGGTCAAGGGCCAGGCACATTAATATTGCACATTGTGGGCAGCTTTTCAACTAATTTCAGAAAAATAATAACCTTGGCCATACTGAAAACACTGAAGTGGTCTCAGACTCATGTTTCGAGAACATAAAATAACAACATAAAAATACAGTAAATTAAATTAATAACTATTTTAAAATAAACAAATTAAATAAAAATTTAAATATTAACAAATTTTATAAAGTAAAATATTACGGTGACGGCATATGAGAATCTTAAAATGATTTTAATATTAATTTCTTAATATTATCACAATTGAAAAAAGTGCTGCCTAATATTTTGTAGAATGAACAGGAAGTTGAAAAAAAAACTCTTAATGACCCCAAACTTTTGAATGGCAGTGTACACATACTAGAAATAACAGAATTTATGTAGAACTACATATCTCATACATATGTTAATATATACGTGCTAGAAATAAAATATAGTGGGGTCCAAAATTTCATTTGTAAAAAAAATGCTTTTATTTTGGATTTTTCTTAATTTAATTTTAATTGCTAATTATAGTATATAAGCATATATTTAAGTGAAAATTTTAATTGAAATAGTAAAATGAAATTCAGAATGTCTTTGGTTTGTTCCCGTTTTTGCCCTTTAAAATCTGATGATCATGTGATTCAGCATGAATTGAGAATAATCTAAATCTTTGGCATCAATGGAACATCAACATTCAGTACAAAGAATTTCACATGATCAGTGTCACAAATTTATGTTATTTTGAGATTCTGAACAATTTTAAGTCAGTAATGCATATTTTCTATTCATTTCACATCATACCATCTCTGTTTAAAATTTGGCACAATCCTAAAACTCTCTCAAAACTTTGTAGTCTTAAACTTTTGAACGCCACAGCAGATACTAAAAAGCTAAGATTTTATGGTAAGTCATATCATTTATGAGTGTGAACACTGAATGAGACCACTGCATTTCTATTTGTAAATACATAACAGAGAGAGCTAACTACATTTCTAAAGGACATTAACCTTTATTCATATTTACATGCACAGAAAGAATAAAGGCCGAGGGAAAAAGCGAGAGAAACATGTTTCCAGTTCTAGTTAAGCTGTCAAAATATGTAGCGGCTAATCACTCCAAGGAAATGAAATGAAAAATAGACGACATTCCACTTTTCAAAGTTTGACAATCACAGAGAAGGGAAAGAGGGAGAAAAAAAAAACCTGTCTGAACTTTTTTTTCTTCTCCTCCTCTCGGTTGACAGATGTCATTTAAAATAGCTGAAATACTTTTTAATAGTTTAAGGGAGGGAGTGTTAGTGGGAGATAGAGGGAGGGAGAGAGGGAAAGAGAGAGAGAGGGATAGAGAAAGAGTGGAGAACGGGGGTGGGAGTGCGTATGGGGAAAAGGGAGCCATCTCTGCCTAATGAGCCCCTCTGGATCAGCTGAGATGGAGGGGACGTATTGACATGCACCGCTTAAACTAATACACCTAGACCAGGGATGTGCCTGTGTGCCTGGAAGCACAAGGCAGCCGGGGATACTGACAGAGTAGCTCGCTCCCCCGTCTTCAAAGAGCTCAAGTGATTAGTATGTTATCATTACCATTCGAAACGTGATTTTCCTATTCCCTCTCGGCAAAGGTGACACGTCTCGGGGAGACGGCCAGCAGACTCGCGCGCCGGAAAGCCACTTCAAAGCTTTTTCTTGAATTTCTCTCCCTCGCTCGTTCTCACTCCCTCAGTCGGTCTATTTTTCTGAGGGAGGGGGGGCTGTTGATGTCTATTGTGCGCGTGTGTGGGGTGCAGGGGAATGGGGGTGACACACACCGAAGGTGGCCGCGTAGGTGCAGTGACGACAACAGCGCAGAGAAATGGCGACTTCCTGAAAACGTGAAAGAATGGCCTATCAAAACGATAAACATCCCACGTGTGGATCCAAACGCATCCGTAAGGAGGTGATTATGAGTAACAAAGCACATTAGACATAGCATATCAGTTCAGATATTTAAAACAAATAGCCCTAGATGCATATCACTCACTTTCACAGACCAAAATGACCTGAATTAAAAGAACCCCCTTTTTTTTTTTTATTCACTATTGGAGCGGCAGGACTGTCAAAATTGTCTCTTTTTTGGTCTTATGGAGTTCAACAGAAGCTTCTTTTAAAGAGGGCATGATAAATATTGGTGCGCTCGCGACCGCCTCTGCGCACGCCCCTTCTCATTTGTGCCAATGCATGTATGCCTTTTTATCTGACACCTACTTTTTCTACAAAGACGTTCTTAGATACTATAAACGAGAATTTTTTTGTTTTTTTCTTTCTTTGCATTTTTTTCTTTCGTGAAGAACCGCACTTCAGTTGTAAGTTATTAACGTGGAACCCAGGAACAATGCGAATGTGACTCAAAAGAATTGTCTTCCCTTCTCTCTCCCCTTTTTTCAATATCAAACACGAGCGCTTACAATCGCAATTTTCTAAAGTTTTGATGATTCCTTATTATTTCAAATGGGGGTGTTAGAGTCAAAGTGAATAATGATGACAGCTATGATTCAGACTGACTATGTGATCTTCTCCACCGTTTGTTTGGGACTTGTAAGAAAAGGAATTACAAGTGTCAAACAGCTGTGAATAAGGGTGCTAAATATTTAAACATGTTTTCCAGCTGAGGAAAAGTACAGTTTTAAAAAGCAGGCTAAGTGTGTATAAGCTGCATAGGCTTTGATTTAAATTCAGTAAAATGGGAGAAGGAAAAAAAATGTTGTGATTTAAAGACTACACATTCTGGGGTAAAAACAAGGGCGGCTGAACCCACTGAAAAGAGTCTTTTGACCCAAGGCTGAAAAAAATGCTATACTCCCATTTTGTTTGGCCATGTGGGAAAAACAATAACAAAAAAAGGAGAAACACACAAGTCAAGGTAGCAAAGAACGCAGAACTGTGAAGGGCTGTAAATTATAAATGCAGGAGGTGGTATGGCTCTACAAATGGGATTATTCAGCAATAGGAAGTGAAGAAATCTAAACAATATACTGATGTTCACACAAACACAGACACGAGAGCCTACAAAGATCCTCCAAACCAGAGGCACTGCTGAATTTCTTCTCTTATTTGAGCTAAGAGGATCTTCTAGCATGCTCTGTATTGTTTACTTGAATGTTTCTGGTGTAGCTTTGAGATGGGGAAGAGTAAAGAAAATTATCAGGCACTTTAGATCATTATATTTGAATTTGTGTTGTTATTTTTTACAGTACATAACAGGATGACACATACTTACAGTAGTAATGAATTAGTAAAATGATGCAAGTGTCGTTTTACTTTCATAAGATGACAGAAGCGAAGATAAGGCTTTTCATTTTTCCATCCATAAATATTTAATGTGTCTTTACAATTTCTTCAAGATAGAAAGGATCAGAAATTTGCATTGTAAATACTGTTATCTTCAAAGATAAGCAATCACTAAACATCTTTACAAAAGCAGGCAGAAGCATGATGCAGTGCTATCCAGTCCTCCACTGAGAGGAGGCTTCCTTTATGAATGAAGATCTTCAGATATTGTAGTCTGTGTGTGTCTGCATGTGTCTATGAATAGGGGAATCCCAAGTCCAAACAACAAAACACACACACACACACACACACACACAACCCTAGACAGGAGATGAAGATACCGGCGAGAGAACGTAAACACAAGCACAAACAGATCGAGACGACGGCCTTTTTTGCCGTAATCCACATGCATGCTCACTTCCAAGTCGGATGAATGCTACAAATACAAAAAGACATTACAAATCATCCCCTTATCTCGGACTAAAAGGCAGGCTATTGTATTCTCATTCGCTGAGTGGGGGAAATGTCTGAGGCTGCTTCCTAGCATTGCACAAAGAAAACTCAGCAGTTGGTTGAAAATCCATAATTCTGTTATATTTAGAGCCATGTATGCTAATACATTTTTAAAAAACATTTAAATATACTTTATTTTATATGGTGCAAAAAAGTAAGGAGTTTATACCTGTGGTATACTATTTAATAAGAAAATCATTATTTATATTCAAAATAAATGCTCTATAAAACATATGCGATCCTGGACCACAAAACCAGTCTTAAGTACCAAGGGTATATTTGTAGCAATAGCCAAAAATACATTTGTATGGGTCAAAATTATAGATTTTTCTTTTATGCCAAAAATCATTAGGACATTAAGTAAAGATCATGTTCCATGAAGATATTTTGTAAATTTCCTATCGTTAATATATCAAAACTTCATTTTTGATTAGTAATATGCATTGCTAAGAACTTCATCTGGACAATTTTAACGGCGATTTTCTCAATATTTAGATTTTTTTGCACCCTCAGATTTCAGATTTTCAAATAGTTGTATCTCTCCTATCCTAACAAACCATACAATCAATGGAAAGCTTATTTATTCAGCTTTCAGATGATGTATAAAATTGACACTTAAGACTGGTTTTGTGGTCCAGGGTCACATATTACAAACGTAATAATTGCACATATAGGTGAAATTAACATCATAACATAATTCTAAAGTTTGGGGATAGCAAGATTTTTTAATATTTCTGAAAAAAAAACATCAAAATGTATGTTTATATTAAAAGACTGCATTTATTTGATCAGAAAAGCAGCAAAAACAATAACATTGTGAAATATTATTAAAACTTAAGAAAAATGTCCTCTCTTTTAATATAATTTAAAATGTAATTTATTCCCATGATGGCAAAGCTGAATTTTCAGTAGCCATTACTCGAGTTTTCAGTAATCACTCATATCTTGATTTGGTGCTCAAGAAACATTTATTATCATTATCAAAGTTGAGCAATTGTGAGCAGTTCTGTATACTTAGCATATATGTGTGTGTGTGTGTGTGTGTGTGTGTGCGTGTGTATGTATATGTATATATGTGCTCATGTTCCCTATCTGTATATTTACATTATTTTGCTGTCATTACAACACTCACTTTACCTTAGAAACCTTAAAAAAACCACTAAAGACTTAATAAGACTGTTTTAAATATAATCTTTAACAAGAACTATTTTTAACTTGACATTTAAAAAAATATATTATAAAAACCTTGCTACATGTACTGCGTTAGGCTAACTGAGACTTGTCATAGCACTTGCATATTGCTCTTTTGTTGATTTTGATTGCTTCCATTGTCCTCATTTGTAAGTCGCTTTGGATAAAAGCGCCTGCTAAATGACTAAATGTAAATGTAATATTGTTTAAATATAGTTACCATGCAGACTACATAACAGCTAAAACACAGCATGCTAATGAAAAAATAGTTAACCTCACTAATCGACTGGTGCTGGACGAATAGTTGACCCATCACTAAAAGAAAATAAAAGCATATCCAGATCTCCCCCTCCCTTTTTATTATAACAGCACGTCTCATTGCGTTTTCATATTGGGTGAATGTTTTGACAAGCTGATTAAATCTTTTAAGGTTTGGTGCGAAACAGCTTTGATTCAGTTCCTCATAGAGCAGTATGTAGAAATGAGCCTCATTTTGAGCTCAATCAAAAGAGACTTTAAAATCAGATTAGGCCTTTTTTATTCTGACGAAGGGGGAAAATGAATGGAGGATCCGCGGGAAAAAGAGAAGACCAAAACGGGAAGGAAGAGCAGCACTTACCTCTTCACGTAACTTTATCAACTGCCACATGAAGGCACAAAATAGAGGGAGGGAGAAAAAGAGAGGGAGGGAGAAAGAGAGTGAGAGAGATAGATAAAAAGCCGAGACATGGCAGGAAGCAGATCAGTCATGCGGCTGGGTACAGAATTAACCTTGACGATTTATCTGTTTGCATGTTTAGCATTTAGAAATCACAGACAAACACATTAAAAGAAGCTAAACACGAGACTCATGCCGACTTTTTTGAACAAACAAAGATCAAGTTCTCATGCTGTCACATTAAACAAAGAGACTGGGAATGGATTTCTCAACTCACGACGTCTAAACTATCATCATCAAGGAAGAGGGGGAGAGAAACAGTCACATCACAGCACTTGATATGGCATAAGGGGGGAAAAACACTAGCGGTACAGTAGGATAATACAGATTTTGTACAGTAAGGATGGAAGCTTTGAGGATTTAGGCTCCTTAACAACAACTCCGCAGGATTCCTACTTCTGGACTAAGAAAGAGAAAGTGACACCAAGCAATGCTCCTTTTTTATTATTACTCATCATTTCTGACTCGCTATCAATGTCAAATTAGAGTGTATTATGCATTAGGCCCATAAGGGATGAACGTGTATACATAAACATAAAGCCAAGCGGTTGCATCTTATTATGGAAACAACCTACCATGGAACAAAAAACACCAAAAAATTGCATGCATGGGTTATTCATTTTTGATGAAAGGGAATTACATATTAAAACTAGTAAAACAGAGAATGTATGTCTTGCAGTGAATTCAGCGGCTCTTGAACGCTCTCTGAAAGAGGCTAATGTAATTTCAACTTAATCAAGTACATTACAGCCTCTTCATTACAGCCTCTTTATGTAACACAAGCGTTCTCGGCAAAAGGTGAGTTGCTTATCGGCAGTGCACAACATATTCAGAAGAGGAGGGGAAGGACAAGTTTCTTAATTTGTCAGCCGTTGCAGGTGATTTTTTAATCTCCATTTCTTGCCAGAGATTAAAGGTTAGCAGATCTAAGGGGAAGCTCTGGGCCATTATTAAAGGCCTCTCATCTCTTTTTGTGTGCGCTGGTCATTTTGAATTTCGCTATTTTTAAATCATGCGCTATCATATCAGAAAAGAGACAGAACTCGGATCATGAATTATAAACTTAATACCTCACTAAAAAGGCAGAATCTATGGTCATGATGTTAAACTGGGGACGGTGTGTTTCAAATCTTTTTCTCCCATCTGCCGTGGGTGCACAACAAAGCTATGGTTGAAGCTCATCTTAAAGTACATCACTAAATCTAGATGCAATGTTTCTGATATAAAGCACCTTTTGCAATAAATCAATAAATAAGGACTAAACATAAACAAAAAAAAAAAGAAAAGAAAACCATCATAAAAATAAGCATTTAACTATAAATTGTACATTTCAGTTTCAAATTTAAATGTAGGAAATAAAATTATTATTAAAAATAAAATATGAAAATATATATGAAATACAAAAAAATATTTAAAAATACTTAAATAATTGGGGTTGTGTCCCAAAAGAATAAATGTTAAATTACATATACCCTAACAACACAATGAGCATGCTATGGAAAAACAAATAATAAAACATATAATTCCAAAAAAAGGAATTACATTAATATAGTTCAAATGTTGAAGTTCACCTTCAATATTAAGTTTAAAAAATTAACTTCTACACTGAACACCAGGAAATAAGTCGGGCCGCGTCGCAGCCACTAGCTGCGTATGTTTTTTTTTTTTTTTTTTTGTAGTATTATTAATGCGTTGCCTGCATTATTCAAAAGGCCAAAGTTTGTGAATCCGCTATAGAAGTAGCTATTTAGGTTTGCTGTGAGCCCACCCGAGCTAAACACAACCCTGCAGACCGTCTCAATGAACACCAAACAAACCTTGTTCTATCATATTTGTGCTGCTTGGACGATTGCAAGCCCTCGCCGAGGATTTACCGGGAGTATCTGGAAGACTTTAAGCTTGCTGTTGTTCTTTTCTGCTGTTTTTCCTCTTTAAACCAAACCAGACAACCAGTCTTTTGTTGCTTTACCTGAACTCGCAAACATTTCTCGGGAAACGGTGGGAAAAAAAAAAAACTGCGAAATTGTTTAATTATGTTGTGATGAGTTCATTCCTTCGTTTTTTTTTTTTTTTTTCATGTGGTTGTTATTCGAAACTGCACTGCTGCAATTTTTCTGTTATGATAATCAGCGGATTTTCAAACAAAGATTTTTTTTTCCAATACGGAACTCGATACAAGTGGTAATCTGCTTCCTTTGTAGCCTGTAAAATCTGGTCCACGCCGGCTCAAACCTGCCCAATCTCTCGTGGCCATGCCTTCTGCTGTGTCTGAAATCGAAACTATTCCGCAGAGTATTCGCGTGCGAAAAAAAATGTGTGTGCGCTCACACAAGAACGTGTGTGGTAAAAATGTGTGCGTTTCGGGCGGAAAGGGTAGGGGGAGGGATGTTGAAGAAAAAAGTGCAACGGTAGACCACCACATTATTAAAAAAAGAGCGATAGCGCCAATTCGGTCTCTGTCCGCATACAGATAACGAATAAATGCCGAACTCTATTAAACCGTCCTTTAGCTATTATCGCCGGGCCAACACGCTATTTTCAGAACTTATGACGACTCCCTATTTACTTAGCTATAAATCCTCGCCATGTAACGAACAGATTTGTGACTGGTAATGATCTGCTCAGCCAGGGCTATATGAAATGATCCTGACCTCTTTTAGATCGTCAGGAATTAAATTGACCGACTCACCCCAGTCAGCCCCCCCCCCCACCGGCCCTACATCTCTTCCCCTACGCTCTATCGCTCCTGTCTCGTTCGATAAAAAAACCCTGAAGTTCCGACCACTCCACTCACAGCAAGTCTTGTGTTAGCATCCCTAGTTTAATTCATTATTTTTCTTTAAATGGAAATGAAGTTACTTCAACACCTGAGGTCTGATCGGGAAGAAAACTGGTCCTTCTTTTTCCCGTAAAAAAAATATTTATGCACATTTAAAATGCATGTTTTTTTATATCAGTTTTATGAGAAAATGGATAAAATATGAATAAATAATGCATTAATAATATATAATATAATATAACAAACTTAAAATTTATTACACTGTTATAAATAATGTGTTAAAATATTTTTTATAATTTAATAAAATGTATGCATTCATGTCTATTTACAAACAAATAAATATGCAATTAATAATACAAATATATACATAAAATAAAACAATAAAAAATCTATTCAAATATTTACATACACATTGTGTACATGGCTCATCCTCATACCCTCTTGTGCTTATTTTTTTGTGTGTTTGTGTGAAAAGAGAATTTTGATATTGTAGGTGACAGACAGTGGGGAGCTTGACTGCATCTAAGGCAATAAATATAACAACATCCCAAAACACTTCATCCATTTACCAGATCAATGGCTGCAATCTAACATAAAACATATCTTGTGTTATTGTCTCTAATGTCTTGTTATTAGGCAAATTATCTTTAAGTGTTTAGAGAATGGCTAATATGAAAAAGAATAAGAAACTTCAGGAACTGAAATATAATCCTTTTAAATTATTGTCCTATTGTTCAAACGCCACTAAAGTGAATAAAGTATGAAAGCTTGCATCTTAAAAATCCATATCAAATGAGCTATTGTGCCATCCACGACAATTCATAATTATTTTTGATAAAAGAAGCTGTCATTGAATGCAGTTTGAATAACAACTCAAGTAATATGATTTGTCATAAACTGATTTTATAAAAGGAAGAAAGGAGTCAATGAAAAAAAAAACACAAAAGCAAGTTATAATTTTTTTTTTTCTTTTGGCAAGAATTTGATAAAACCATCAATGTCTAGCTGTGGGTTTGACAGCTCGAGGGACACTTCTACTCTCAACTTCATATGAAGTGTCACACACATTTTTTGTGAGCCACTAATTTGGTGAGAATATGCATATCAATTACCCATCACGGCTAACGCTACATATGTTTGTAAGATGTGTGGTGCATAGGTCATCTATGAAATGCTAATAAGGGGGAAAGACAAAAAAAACAAAAAACAACTTTAGCAGTTACGAATGATCTCACGGCTCTTTCACAAGGTGCCTGTGGATACACTCGCTTGGAGTGTATGTTGACATGTGGCATATTCGATAAATATAGCAGGATAATTAAATGCAGTAATTATTCAAAGGAACTTATTGTGGGGTCTACCTTTTAAAAACAGCTGTGCAGGTGATAAAATTGTAAAATGGAAAATGTTACATTCCATTTTAGAGTATATGAGTGTGAATATAATATATTAAAATATATATAAATAAATATATTTATATATAACATTTTATATTATAATTTATATATGTGCACACAAAATAAACAAACACACTGAAAAATAAATTACACATCGTTACATATAAACAAATATTATTTGTTAAAATTATTCAATTGTAGAAATATTTTCAAAAATGCATACACATACACACACATTTATATATAAACAAAAAATCTAAACTCATATAAATATATGTATACGTGTGTGTGTGAGATTATTATTTAAAATAATTTTGAACAGAACCTTTATAGCTATCAACTTCTTGCCGATACCTGAAGATTTATTTTATATTTTTATACCTCTGTGAAATAATACTAAGCTTAATTTCATTTTTTTTATTTACATAGTTTTCCCCCCACCCTCAGTTTAAGGAACTTTGAAAGCTGCAGGTTTTTGTTTTGGATTGGGGGCATTTTAGAAGAATAAGGACTGAGGCGGATGGTGAACAGCTGGGAGAAAGCGGGAATTTACCCCAATCTGGTGCTGCCCAGACGCTGGTTAGTGCCTAAAGCCCATTCAGCATTGGGCAGCTTTGCATTAAACAGTGTTGCTTCTGCATGACTGGGTGCCAATGCCTGCCTCTCTCTGCCCCTCGTGGCCCTGACCCGTCCTCACCCTGAGCAGCCACCCACACTGGGAAAGCACAGCCCCTGATTAACACCCTACCTGACTCTCCGAGGAGCTCCCATCATCCCCCAGGAGCTCGTTCCGCACCTCATCACTGTAGGCAATACGTGACCTTTTCTGCAATGGGAAGAGGTTGAGAGAGAGGAAAAAGAGAGAAAGTGAAGAGATCGAGAAGGAAAAAGAAGAGGGGCAAGGGGAGAAAGAGAGAAAAAACAAGCATTAGTTCACTTGACTTGAAAAATCACACATTTCTAAAGCACGAGAGCCCCCTGTTGGATCAGCAAACGAAACAAAAATACTTACACCAGGTGATATACTAAAGCGAGAGCGAGCTTGTGTGTTATGGAAAGAGAGGAAGTGTGCGAGCGTGTGTGTGTGTGTGTGTAATCTAGTTCCAGTGTGGCTTGAGTGAACCGGAGCCCTCGGATACAATAGCAAAAGCCCCCCTTTCACTTAAATAAATAAAAAGTGTAGAATGGCGGACCGTAGTACAAGACAGAGGCAGGGAGCGTATTAGGAAAGTATCAGTTGTCAGAGGGAAATGTGTTCTGGGGGCTGTCACTGCTGTCAGTCCTGTTCTCTGGCAGACCCTGTGATAATACCAAGCCAGGGAGCTAGACAGAGAATAATTCATCACCCAGGTCGACACGATTGGCGTGCCATCAGATTTGGGCTCGTTCCCCCGTCTCTCCTCCGCTACGCAGTTGGGAAAAAGAATGCCGTGTCCAAAAAAGAAACACACACACACACACACCCAACACTTCAGAGCATGCCACCTCCGATTCAGCAAGCGCAGAAGCCGAGTATGGCATGTTTACAAACACACCCGACCTCTTCAAATACCCTCCAAACTAAACACACACTGGTGGTGCGGAGGAGAGAAAAAAAACACATTGAGATAGCATTTACCAAGAGCCCTTTGCTTCCCTCTGTTCGCTCTTCCTGCGGGCTGGCAGTCTTCGGGAGGATGAGAGCAGGGAAAGGTGCAGGCGAGCCACAGGAAAACTAAACAGCAAAATAACTGCTATCCAAGAACTGCATTTTGTGATGCAATGCTGTGTCACAATTTCTCGCAGAGGATGCGGTCAAATCCTGGAGGATAGGACGTGAAAATATGTTACAAATAAAAAGTGGAGTTTGTTCGGCGAGTTTTATCAGAGTCAACAATTTATGATTCGTTTAATGAATTTGCAGCATGCAAAATGTTTAGAAATATTTATTTCATAACTTTAATATCTCTGTTTCAAAAGTATTAAAATAACACACATATCTTTATATGAATTGATATATAAATATGAATCCATACATAAAATAAATAGATATATAAAATATACGTGAACGGAATATTTAAAGCTATCATCGTATTGCCGATAAATGAAGAAAAACATAAATTCTAACAACTAACTTCCTTTTTATATCCTTGTACCTATGTAAATAATACTAACAATCTCTTTTTTTAAGACATTGTTTTCACAAACCCTCTGTTTATTTATTTTTGGGAAGAATAATTAGTCATGAATTTGCACTATTCTAAATTTCTTTTTATTTAGATCACAAACAAAAGTAGTTAATATAAAGCGGAAATGTAGGAATTTTGATTTCTAAACAGGAGTCTGACAGATCGTTCGGTTTTAAAATATATACGTGTCATATCTCGTGTCATTTCTGATTTAACCGATCAGCAATCGTTTGCATTTGTCTGCACATTATTTCACAAACGAGCACCACAAACAAAGCACATCTTCTGACGAGGAAAAAAAACACACCCACATGTTCCATCTTAAAGAACAGCAGAGGAACTTTGGGGAATGTCGGCATGTTCATAATTGAAAACGGAAGCCTTGGAGATGCCTTCATTTGAATGCACACACTATCGTCTTCAAACCCTATTTTTGTTTCATTCTTCTTCTTCTAAATAGCTGTTTGTTGTAGCTGAGAGCATCAACCACTTTCACGATGTAACCTTTGAGTGCATCTCGCACAAAAAGAATGGCAAATGCAGCCTTAAGTCTTCGAAGGGGAAAACTAGTCATAGAAACAAAGCGAGACGCCTCTCCCAGCCCGTTTACACCATTTTGCAACTCCCCCTGCAGTAAAACAAGCCTCACACTGATTATTCTCCCTTCATCTGCTGCTATAGCACAGCAGCTGGGCAATATTGACTGCTTAACCCTAGGAAATACTTTGATTGGTACTTTGCATTGGATCGGAGCCGAGTTATAGGTTATTAGAATTATTTATTTTCCTACTTACTTATCTTCTATATGCCATGCATTAATAAAGTGGAGCTATTTATTTAGGTCACTGGGGTATTGCATATTTAATCACGACCCAAAATGACCTAAAATTGATTGGAATGATATGAAAGTTAAAAAAAATAATAATAAGCTCTCGCTTTTTAAAAAATAATAAAAAAAGAAGAAATAATCAATGGATTTTAAAGTTCCTACATATTGCATAGTTCAGCTAGAGCACTCAAATATAAAACCTGCACTAAAACATAAAAACCCAGAGAGAAGGCTTTGTAATCGTAAGAATGGAGATACTTTATTGCTACAGAAAAAAAAAAGCAAAATCTTTTTTTAATCTGTTTGAAAGGTCTTTCTCTTGTCACTTGTTTTAATCTTGGGTGAGAATTTGCTTCTATTCCCGGAAGCATAGGGAAAAAGTACAAAGATCCGTCTTAACTTTATGCAAAGTGGTCTGACTGCCTTTTAAAACAGACATGTCTCATCAAACCAGAGACGAGGGTTTTTGTGTCCTGTCAAAAATGTGTGTTGTAAGTCTGTTGACATGATGCACGATGCAAAAAAAACAAGTTCAACCATAACCATAATTGCATATGCATCGTGCATGCTAAATATTTATATGAGCTCCAAAAAAATGATCATATATTGTCTGAAATAAGAATCATATGAACAAAACTGCAGCAAATATTAGTCAAATAAATTTCTTATTATATAAATATAAAAGCATATTAAAAAAATCTTATTTACACCATCCAAACAACCTATGTGGTTAATTAAAAGAATTCAAGCGATAATAATAAAATAAAAAAAAATCTAACCTTTAGTTCTAAGGGCAGGAAAAAGTAAAATAATGAAAAAAGTTACAAATGTTAGAAATAATTACCACAAACATATCTTATTATAAATCAACTGCTATCTCTTATTGTTCATCATTATTAGTGCTTTTTTTTTTTTCCCCACAACACTTCACACTGACAGCAAACGGCAACACAAGGACGCAAATAATAATGGAACCTGAACTGCAGCAAAAGTAAACAGTTCATTAGATTGGCATTAAAAGGCATAAAAATACCCAGGGGCAGAGTTTAATGAGAGGCCCTGAAGTGACACTGCCAAAGCTTTTTCCTTCACTTTTCCACTCGGAAACCACACGGCTGGTGGCAAACCGTGAAGAGTAATTAATGATATTTAATTTATAAAGTGTGTTTCATTAAGTATTTCTCACCAGTGGGAAAATGTCTGGCCAGTTCTGATTTCGAGTTAATGGGACTTTAGTCAAACACAATGTGGCTGCCTCAAATTGCCATTTAACCTTTTCTTTCTGCAGCTAATAATCTGCTGAAAATGTTTAAGGGGAATTGACTATTCAAGTGGGGGGAAAAATAAGCAAGAAAAAAAAACAATTCACATCATACTGCTGATTGGTGGTGAAACAAAAAATAAAATCTAGAAAGCAAATGAGAAAAAGACTATGACTAGCAATGAATGGCATTAAATATAAAGAAATGTGATTGTTATTAGGGCATTGTGTGAATGCATCTTGTGTGTTTTGTGATGTTAAGATGTGTTTTGCAACAGTGGACAAAGCGTCGTGTTTTTCTGAGTGCATCTGGTCTAGAGCAAAGTGCTGTAGTGGTTGAAGAAAGCAAAGACCTTTTCAAGCAGGCTCCAGTATCACAACAGTCTTAAATAATGCATCTCATCCTAGCAGGGGTCTAACACCATCCGCAAGCAGAAAGAATACTATTCACACATGCACAGGAAGCTTTACATCCACCCGCACACACATAATGTTGCTTTTCTCTTTTAACATCTAGAAAATAAATTGTAGGAGGTTGCGCACTTGATACGATATCAGATAAAGGCACAAAGTAATGACGGTCGCAGAAGGGTCTTTTGTGCCTCTGTGATTTCTTCTTTAGTCTTTGGTAACATCAAATCTGTCGTATGGGTGAAAGATGGACAGATGTGTTTGGTTTAGTGTGCGTCGGTGTGACATTTACGTTAAAAATCGCAGGAGCTGTGCACAACACATGGACTGATATCAGCATGGTGTCTCTCGTTAGCACACAGGTTACTGGTGCGTGCCTTTAATTCACAGTGCATTGTGTATTGAAGAAAAAAAAAATCAGGAACAAACGGAGGCCATTGAGAATAAAATCAAATGAATATGCTATTGTGATATATCAGTGATGAGTAGAATATTGCTCTTTGCATTTAATTTGAAAAAATATATAATTTATTGTATATTTTATAATGATAAAAATGCAATTATAATATAATATTAATAATTATAATATCATATTTACAAATTATTGTGGCTAATTTTTTTTTCAACAAAAGTGTTAGATTAGCATATTTTATTAATATTACAACTATAAAAATTATTTTACATTTACAATCTATTCTAATTAATAGAATTCTATTATGTTATCCTGAAAGCAGTCATGGAACAGTTTCCATTGTCATTTTATAATTAAAAGAATATTATTTCATCATTTAATATGTCCAAATAAATTATATTTGTCAATAAAAAATAAAACTGTAATTTGTAAGAAACATTATATAAAATTATAGGAAAAAAATTATAATTTTAAAATAAAAAACAAAAGATGCCAAAAAATGGTCAGAAAAAGTTTCTAAATAATATAATAAAACCGTTCAATCCAGCCACGGATATTTCTGTCAATGTCATGTTCGAAACACCAAGTGCAGTCAATAAACCTAACGACTCTGCCCACATACAGAGAGCGAGGGAAAAACGATTGCAAGTGAACTCCCAACAAAAGAGCAAATTCAAGCAGCTTTGATTGAAGAAACGGCATATACTTCTTGAAGGCCGGGGAGTCGCTGCGAATGGTTATTTCTTTAAGGCATAAGCGCCGATTAAACCCAATATTAAAATATGGAAGCAGTTCTAATGAAAAATCAAAGCCCGTTTCTCTGGCTGCCGAGCGTTTTCTCACATTAATGCTGGGTTGGGAGCGGGGCCGGTGCGGGCACTGGTAGAGCAGACCCCGGCTAGGCAAGAGTGGAGAAATCAATAGAGAAGAGCCGGTGGGGAGGGAGACTGCCAGAGCTGGCAGGGCCGGGCCGGCTCCCATCACAGCACTCTCCTCTGGCGTGCAGTGGGGAATGAAACGGGCCTCCCTGGGTCAGCACCAGAGAAAAGGTGAGATTAGAGGAAATGGAGGAGGGATTTCTGAGGCACAAGATACCTGGCGAGCCAGGGACCAATCGCCCATTAGCCTGTGGCTACCTACATATGGTTCACTGAACCCTGCACAGAAAATAACTTCTTTTTTTCCCTTGTCTTTCTTCACCTCCCCCGATCCGTCTTTCTCTCTCCATCTAACTCTCTCCTTCTGGAAAAAAAAAGAGAAAAGATTTGTTTTTTCCTTCTGACCTAAGTTCATGCCATATTTAGTATCTAGTGTCTGTTCTGAGTGTTTCATCTAAGAACACTCCGATGCAACCAGTCATAAAGAAAGCCGAGCTTATATGCTATTATTGTGTCGAATACACGCGGGAATGAATGGCTACGCGTTGAATAACGCCTCGCTCGGTCTCTCCCTCTCCTACTCGCAACGCGACTATTGTCTGGGATGAATGTTCACGTCATTAGCATAAAAATACCCAAACACACACAGCAGCTTAACCACATCATTAATTCTATACATGTATGTATATTTGTCACTGCCCTATGTGCACCAAATTCAAATGGAGATTTAAACAAAGGCCTCATCCACGGTCACAATGAAGTGCGGTCCTGTGAAATCAACTGCAACCATTCATCACAATAGAGCTCAAGACAAGATATTTATCCGTGGCCTCTGCTAATCCTCTCTGTATATATCTCTATCGGAAAGGAGATGATCTCTAAACTCATTTACACATTATTTTTGTTTGTGCGTGTGTGGTAATCGATAAATATGTGTTTAAATATAATTATCTAATTGACTGATTTAACAAAAAAATATATTATAATTATATAATCGATTCATTTAATTAAAAAATATAGATATATTTAGCTGATACAATGCTTAATGCATTTCAAATAAATGAATCCTTTAATACAGACTACAATTTTTAGTAAATAACACTGAATAAAAAAGCTAATTTAAAATAAAAGATAAATTGAAGTACAACAAAATTTTTTAAAGTACTTCTACAAACAAAATTAATAGAAATATGGTTTAATATGGTAATAATGGTAAAGAAATATGGCATATAGAAATGATTTGCTACCTAGACCTACTCTGTAGTGTGATGTGACATTAAATTTCAGATATGCCTAATTTTAATCAATAACAAAAAGCTAATTTCCACCCCAAGCTTTCACCATTATTTTAATTCCAGCCAAACTCCTCTCTGTAAAAACCGAAATAACCCTCTCGTCCTCATTAAGGAGAAAAATTCAGCAATAATTTACAGATTTCATATGCACTGTAAATATATCACTCCATTAAGGGGGAGGACCAGTTGATGTCTATGGAGTCTGAGACGTCAAAGTTTTCTCTCTCTCTTTTTTTTTTGGGCCGTGCATTTTAAAAGAGGGGGAAAAAACCAAGTCAATGATTCATAATACATTTCATAAATACTTCATGATTTTTCATACTTAAGCTGGTCTGGCAAATCAAAAAATTTTTGTCACCCTTTTTCGTCCCTCATGTCAGTTCATCATTTTCCGGGGGTGTCACATGTCACTTTCACTTTACAGGAGCGATAGGAACAGGCCGAGAGAGGAGACAGCTCCGCTGTGTCTGATTATCCAGCCACTCTCAAACAGACACACACACACACACACACACACACACAGAAACATGGAAGTGTTTGTCCTGAATTGAAAGCTCTACCTGATCTGTGTCACGGGTAACTATGAAGACAAATAGGAGATTATCCATTAAAATAACCAATTCACCACCCAAAAACACAGCACAATTATCAACAAATTATGTAACTAAAATCTTAATATTTTTATGAAGATTTGTAGATAAATTCCATCATTAAATTTACTTATTACTACAGAATTTTTAATATAAATGATAAATATTATTTTATATTTCCAATGTATTCTAATTAATATAATTCCAATTTAATTTGATTTTCACGATTGTTTTATAATTACAATGTACTACTTATTTTAGGGTTTTTTTATTTAATAAATCATGTAATACATCCAAATACTATGCTATAAAATTGGGATTTAAAATACACTCTGGTTTTTAGTTTTCTAGTTTGAGGGGGAAAAAAACTCCACTTCTTAAGTACATGGGCTCTTCATTCCCAGCCATGGAGGCTTGATTTTCTCCTTCGAGTGACACAGTCCTTCACCTCATCATCGTCCCATCACTGCGATTAGAGCACGCGCCACAGCGCTGATCTCTGCAAAGCCACACAATCCCATCTCAGAGTACCAACCAATCCGCAAGACGCCCCGCGAAAAACAACTCCATAATAAAAGATGCGTTCAAAAGATCGATTTAGTCCCTTCTTAAATCGGTACCATCTCAAAAAAAGAATCCCATCAATCCGTGAGATTTCCATAATAAACACAGAAGGTTTGTAATCAGGGAGTGCGATTGGACTTGGGCATCATAGGAGGCTTGCTAAACTCAAAGGACACAACTATTCTAATCTGCATTACCTTCTTAGCAGCATGAAACAATCAGACAACAATCGAGAGTTTTTCCGAGTGCACATTCGGCTCTAATTTAAGGCGATTAAAAGTGTCGAACATCCAGGTCAAGTATGTCTGTCATGCTTCTCTTTTGTGGAAGCTGCTGTAATAGATGACTTGGTTGGTATAACAAGAACTCTAAGAAACAAGTTTTGCGTTTTGATTCTGAAAGATTCAAAGCGCTTATTTGGAAAGCATGTTGTGTGTGTAAAACTTGATATAGCGCACTAAAGGCTGCAACAAGTCTGCAGATGAGAAGAGCTCGACGATTAAAAGTTAACTTGGGGAAGTGAAAAAAGTTTTATTGAAGTCATTGGATTTCATCAAGATGATTGACAAACCTGTGTTCAGTTCACTTATCCGACAACCCCCTGAAGGGATTTAACAAACTCCAACAAAGTTTTACTGAATCTGTGACCTGGACCTTGACCAGTAATTTCATAACGTAAAACTGTCCATTGACAAAGACTTTTTGATAAATGTCACAAATCACTCTAAGGTGTCCATTTACCCTTGCGAGACAATTTTAACAAAATAACAACTACGGCAAATTTACCGTTTTTTTTTTAAAAACTAGGTCACATTGTATAATTTCACTGTAAACTTCTCAGACTACACTTAATATTAGACATATTACTACAGAAGCCTTTGACAAATCTTATTAAACCCATAGTCATGTTCATTTTTTTATGTTATTGGTCAAAATATACAATTCTTAGACCTTACAAAATGTCTCAGCAAACAACCGAGGTCAGCCAACTCTGAGAAAACCCTGAAAATGTATTCTTCAGGAATTACTAAATAGAAATATCAGGCCACGAGAACATAGCTTCTATTTCACTTGAAGATGTTATATATAATTGAGTATTTTACAGTGTATTAACCTTAATATTAATTTTATTTCAAGGTCATTTGCGCTTTCTTCACAACCACAACACCTATAAAAAAATAATCTGCTCTGATAAACAATCTTTGAATTGATTCAGTGCCAGACAATGATGATAAAATATGTTTAGGACTGCAAAAGTGACCTGATAAACGCTTTATTGGGTTCTTGAATATCGAATACTAACAGCTAGAGTCAGGAGTGCATTTTACTTATTGCTTGCAGGAATTATTCAAGCAATTGTTGCAATTTTGAATAGGAAAGTGAAATTTAAAATAAGATAAATTCTCATAATTGTCTTGTGACTGTACAACAATTATAAAAGCACATATATAATTTATAATCTATAGAACAATCAAGCTAAACAACATATTTTCTTTGCACATTTCTGGCTTAGGATCATGCTTCACAAATGACATGATTTCAGAAGCACATGTTCTCTATATCTCTAAAATACTCTTGTAAAAAGCACGGTACAAAAAATGTATCATGATATACTATTAAAGAATGATATATCTGCACTGAAATGAACTACAATGAAAAGCACTGCCATTTCATGTAAACAAAACCTTATTACTATTAAACTCTGCATTAACATAACCAAAATATTCACAATTTATTCAATCATAAAAATGAGGTCCTTGCAAAATACAAATAGGAAAACTAATAATTATAATTTGCATTTCTTTATCTGTCATCACATTTTGTAAAAGAAATAAAATAAAATAATAATAACTGCACATTCATAAATGATTATGCAAATGTTATAACAGTTTTTAAAAGACTATTAGTCTCAGAAGTCGGTCCATTAAAAGAACACAGTTCCTAAAGATTAAAATACTATAGTGCTGAGAGCAAAACAGAACTCTTGAGGAGAAGTCTTTGAGTGTAGAAAGGTGGGAGAGACCTGTACTGAAACATCCGCTCTGCCTACAAGCTCCACTTGCCCTCCAAATGAGCAAACAAGTACCCCATCACCCAGGATATTCACAGTGTTTAATCTCAGAGTTCCTCAAAGGAAAGAAGTCAAAAAGAGACTGATGATCTACCTATATCCAAGAAAACGGCTTTGATTAGCAATTGCCTGAAAGCAGTGATGAGCAAGTGCTTTCTTCCTGATACCTTGAACAATGTCGCCATCTGTCGTTCACAGAAGGAAATGTGCCTGATGATGCAGTTTAGTTAGGTTTATTGTCTCTGTATTGATGTGACAAAATCAGAGAGAAACTAAACATTTATCAATGTATCAGTGTGTAAACAAGGTACGTTCAATGTAATCTTCCATAATTACTTAATTCAGTATATATATATATATATATATATATACACACACACATCATACATATATATATATATATATATATATATATATATATATATATATATATATATATATATATATATATGTGTGTGTGTGTGTATATATATGTATGATGTGTGTGTGTGTGTGTGTGTGTGTGTGTGTGTGTATATATATATACACACATACATATATCCATCATATATATAAATATATATATATATATATATATATATATATATATGTATATATATATATACACACACACACACACACACACACACACACATATATACATACATAGTTTGATACAAAAAAATAAATAAATAAAAATAAATGTGGATTCTGTTAAGTCTTATATAAGTAACAGAGTGGACAGATATACTAAGGCATAGAAGACAAACTTTTCCTCTTGCTTTAAACAGATCCACTTTTTCCCAATTGATTTTATTAAATTACGCCTCCATTACTTCATTTTTTTTTTTTTTGACCAATCAAAAAGCCCCGCTAAGAGGTGCTAACTTTTATGTTTGGCTTTAACAGTCCCTGACTGACTTCCAGCCAAACACAAATAAGCTTTTAGTTTTTGTTTCATTTCGTTTTGTTTTGCAAGCATGTGCTCGTTTTTATATATTTAGCACTCAAGCTTTTTTGCTAATATAAGGCCTCCGCAGGGGTTCTCGGCTTTAAGACCCGGCGCCCCCATTATCAAAATGAAGCCATCATGAAGGGAGCATACCTTCGGGATGTCCTTCTGATATCTGCCTACTTTCTCTTGAAAAATGGCAGGGTTAAGAGGTCGGCCGGTCCCCGTCTGCCGCCGAACAGGAGGCTTAGTCTGGCGAGTGGGATGGAGCGAAGACTTCAAACCGTGGGTGAACGGGTGAGTGCGAGTGAGGGTAAAGAGAGAGAAGCTCCAGGGAGGCCAGAGGAGGGGAAGGGCAGGACAAGGCCTTGATTTCCCGTGGAAGCACAACAAAGCCTCTGCTTTTTTAGAGAAAGCAGAGATGGCCCTCTCCCTGACACCTCTTAGAAGTGTGCGTGTGTGCTCACGTTGCGTGGCAGAGAGGATAAGCCATCCACGCTAAAGCATTTGGCACTTCTGAGGAGCCAGCTGAATCTCCCGGCTTTAGGACAAGTTTCTGGGGTTTGCTATCACTGGCAGCTTCAGGGGGATCTGTTCTTCAAATGCACATAAACTCAAAGCACCAAGCAGAAAAAAGTGCTTTCAATCAGTACAATTACTATCTCAGTCTAAAAACACAAAAACATCTGTTTAGTAAAAAAAAAAAAAAAAAATACCTTTTTTTTTTAGTAGAGACTAAATCAATTTTCATTAATATTCTCAATTTTATTGTTACTATTATCAAGCCAAATGAATTTAAAATTATCAACAAAAAGTTGATAAGTATTAAAAGTATTAAACTGAGTTTGTAAAGCACAATACATTTTTTAAATAAACAACAGCTTAAAAATGTTAACAGCACCCAACATCTTGCATATCCATGATTAGTTTGCAAATATATCTAAAAAAAAGAAGGTGAAAGGCAAAGGAATGTAACCATGAACGGTGCACTAAACCCTTTCACAGTGGGTGTTAATTGCATGATAATTAAGCACGGCAACAGTCAAGCAGGAGAAGCTAAAGATTAATCATCGGCCAATTAAATGCCCACGGTGAGGAACGTGAGGCCCCTCGGAGACGAGAGATCTCCACTGTGATCTGAGCTATCAGCACAGCGGCACAACATCAGATCACTGGCAAAAGATCCTTTTCAAAAATCTCCTCATTTATGTCAGCCTTTTTGGAATCGTTGTGGATGCCGTAGCCATCTGGTAATTGATATCAAGAGCACCTTGAGTTAGGTACAGGTGCTGGGTTTGAAAGCAATGACTTCAGATGAAGAGAATTTGCTGCGTGCTGAGACTTCATATGGTGGTATCAGTGAATGGAGTGAATTGCAAAGAGAACAAGGCTATAGAGGGACTGAAATGCCTTAAAACTGTTTAATTCCAATGTGATATATATTGTATGTGAAATGTGTTATAATCTTTTTAAAAAGAACACCTATCTATATCTATATATCTATATATATAAATATATATATGATATGTGTATATTATTCAACGGCCCTGTAGTATAAAACATTATATTTTATCTGCTTGTATGTCATGTGACCATTAACCATATTATATTATCGGCTCTAAAAATATGTAAATGTGACTAGAAACCGGAAATGTAAAGCACCGTTCTAATCGGGGAAGACTTCCCCACGGGGCCGTTGAATGCTTGAATCTGATTGGCTGATGAACGTTCTAAGGTGTGCAATTATTTTCAGGGAAACGCACGACGAACTTAGTTCCAGGCAGCTCTTGACCGCATTACATGACCATATCACTTCGCCAAATGATTTCTGTTAATAGGTCTTACAACAGCAAAATAACCAAAACCCACAACGACACTGGCCAAACAAATAAATATAATAAAACAAAAGGATAAAAACGACAGATCATGTCCATGTTTTTGCCACAAAATTACGCTTTAAAGAAAACTCTTTCTCTCCCGCTCTCTCTCCCTCACAGACCGCACATACATAACAGTTAGTTGCACACACTAACATACATCGCGCTAATGTTGTTAGCGCTACTCGATTTTATCAGTAGTTTAACATCTTAAAAACTACATGACTTCTCACAAGCGAGGTAACAACAACGGCGCTGTTCGTGAACAAAAGGAACTAAGTTTCACTATAACTAGAGACATTGCTGCCGAACACTATTGAGAGACGCACAGAGGTAATCTCTCTCTCTCTCTCTCTCATAATTTAGTTATTAACTGTATTAATTGCATTAATCTGCTATCAACGGCTCAACAGTGTTGCCACCTAATTTCCAGAGAAGTGTTGCTAAAGGAAGGTCGATTTGTTGCTAAAAGTTTCTAAATGACGTTATGATGTCATTGCGCGATGACGTCATTGCGTAATCACAATGCAAAATTGTGTCACAACAAATCTCAAATCTCAGCAAAAAATATATTTTATATATGTTAATTTAGATTTGTTTGTAAAATAATATGCATAATATAATATTAAAATATAAATAACATTAATTTAATTAATTAACATATATAAAATATATATTTTTTGCTGAGATTTTATGTTGTGACAATTTTGCATCCTTATCCATCTTCAAGAATCGGCTAAAAACACATCTCTTACATCTTTATTTGACCCTCTAACTCTAGCTCTCTCTTCTAATTCTATTTTATCTATCTGTCCTCTTTGTATTTATTAGTCTTCTTTGTATCTATCTGACCCTCTAACACTAGCTTTCTTTTTTATATATATTCTATCTACTTGGTTTCTTTATAAAATAATAATAATAAAAAAAAAAAAAAACACTTGCTACGTGCACTGCGTTAGGCTAACCGAGACTTGTCATAGCGCTTGCATATTGTTGCTCTTTTGTTGGTTTTGATTGCTTCTATTGTCCTCATTTGTAAGTCGCTTTGGATAAAAGTGTCTGCTAAATAACTAAATGTAAATGTAAATAACTGTATTTTAAATGCATTGAAGTACTGAACAGCTAGTAAACTAGTAATACTACACATTCTCAACAATTATGCTTTAAGCAGTGTATTAGTAGTTAGTTAGTTAGTATGTTACACTCTAAGAAAAGTCTGTACAAATAGGGCACAATCTATTATGTTAATATGAAAGAAATTTCTGTATTGTTTTATTTACCTGCATTTTAAATTGCACATTGTATTTTTGGGTTACTGGGTTATAATGGATAATGTCCTGGAAAATTTCCAGTATCTTTTCTATTTTTCATAGAGTGTACTAACTGATCAACAATCGCAGGTACAAGCTATTAACAAAGTGTATCATAAATGAACAATTATTGAATTATTATTATTATTGAATTGAACAATTGCAAATAGCAGCTAACTCAATTCACATGATGTGTGTACTGCTAGGCATCTTTAGTTTCCTCTTTTTGTGTAATTTGGATGGAAAATGTGTGCCTTTTTATTGTCTGAGTCACTTATAAAAAGTTGCGAAAAGTTGCCAAATAAATGTAAAAAATTGCTAAATTTGTTGCTAGGTGCTTCTGGAAGAAAAAGTTGCTAGGGTAGGGTGAAAAGTTGCTAAATTTAGCAACAAAATTGGATGAGATGCGGAAGAAATAATCCTACTCACAATAGCGATTTAAGTAGAAAATGTATATGTGCCCACCTCAGAGAAAACAAAAAGACGTGTATTTGAATAGGACTATTACAGTAGGAGAGTAAGAAAGACAAACATGGTGATGTAAAACAAGCAAAGGAAAAATCTGGCTTCAGAGGAAAAGCTTCTCATTAAGGTTTGATGTGTGTGGGGTGGATTCTTCATGGGCAGGTAGAGTTATGAATAACTAAACAAGGACATCTGGCAAAAAATACAGGCCTGCTCTCCTTGGCCCAAGTGGTAGTTGCAAAAAATACACTCTGAATTAACCACAGTGGAAATGTCAATGACCTTCGGTGGGTTTTGAGTTGAAGAACCAAGATTCAGACCATGTGTGTACGTGCACGTGTTTATGTGAAGAAGAAAGCGGCCAATGAAAGTATTCACGCAATACATGTTTGCTTTGTTTGGTATAAGGACATTTTTAATACTCACAAAATCTTTCTCAAGTTTCTCCATCTCTTGTTTGTAGCTCTTCAGACGGCTGTTGTACATGCCTCTGCTCTGAATAGGTATCTCTCGAACCTCCAGGTCCATCTGCTCGAGCTAGAAACATCAATTAAATTCAGTGTAAACAATCAAACTACTTCGCATACCATTTTGATACAAAACAATTAAACTGTCTAGCTAGTTTACTGTCAACCGGAGGCAGCGCAGAGGCATCGATTCAGGCACCCGGCAAATCAAGTCATGTTAGGAGGTGCCGCTTCATTAAAACCTCTGGTGCGGTTGAGCTCTGACAACTACGACATGTGTCCGTGTCACATGTGAGCAAACCGGCATGCACAAAAGGGCCCCGCTGATTTACACTGTCCAATCAACATGACATGATGGGACAATTTACATGCGACACACATCCCTCCTTTCGGCACCTGCCACAGCGCCTTCCCCCAATAATGGCGTGAAATGTGTCGCGCGGTGTCACTTAAAAGCGCATTATGTGGATGTGATCACACCGTTAGCACTGAGCAGCCTTCAGCCAGATGAAGAGTGTCTCATGTCACCGGCGACATTGCAGGTGTTGTTTATGCAGGGGGGAAATTTTTCCAAATTCATTATTTAGAAAACGAGTGAGTGGAAATTACTGATCAAAGACCCACCAACTCTCTGACTTCTTCAAGCTGTTTGTCGACATTTAGAACCAGCTGTGTCTTCTCCTCTGAAAGAGAAAAAGAGGAAAACATATTGATCAGTGGATGGAGGAGCTGTGCTTCATGACAACAGCCCGACTCCCCCGCAACAACAAGGGAGCAAATAAAAACAAGCCTGCATTTGAAGATATATTTACACATTCTCAACGCACAAAGATCCATATTTGATGTGTCTTATTTTTCCACGTGTAAACGCCTTTGTTAGTTCGTGAAGGAGCGCAGAGACGCCTCTTGGCAACTCAAAAGAGGAGAGAGATGTCAGCTCCGCCAAACTCTGCTGTTCTGCCACAAACTCGGAACGACTACAATGAGGTTGTATTGGTTTTTATCCACTGGTATGAGCCAGGCCAAAGTATTTGCATCTACATCACCTCACTAATGTTTATTAGGAAGATGAAATACATGCTGTACATTGTATCTAACTCCCCAAGCATGTTCATGAAGCTTTTTCTAAAAATAAGAGAGACTGTAATCTTGGGGGCGTTGTTAGGAACCACACAAAATTCTAAAAATGATTGACAACAATATTATAAATCTATACTACTTTGTTAAAAAATAAATAAATAAATAATAAAACACACTAACATATACCACTTTTATGCTACAAGCTATTTTAGGCATCAGTGCATTATAGTATTTGACTGAAAATAATTAAAGTAATAAAAAAATTATTAGTTTTGGGTATGTATGATTTTTTGAAAGAAATTAATACATTTACTCAACAAGGATGCATTAAACTGATCAAAAGTGACAGTAAAGACATGTATAATAATGTTACAAAATTTCTATTTCAAATAAAAGCTGTTCTTTTGAAAACTGTTTTCAACATTGATAATAATATGAAAATGTTTCTTGAGCACCAAATCAGCATATTTAAATTTTCTGATATTTCTGACATTGACACGTGGAATAATACCTGCTGAAAATTCAGCTTTGCCATCACAGTAATAAATTACATGTCAAAATTGATAAAAATAGAAAACACTTATTTTACATTGTAATATTTTATAAAATTATAATATATACAATGCCTTGCAAAAGTCTTAATACCCCTTCATTTTTTTTTTCATGTTGCTGCCTTAAGTTAAACTGCTTTAAATTACTTTTTTTTTTTTCACATCAATCTACACTCCATACACCATATTGACAAAGCAAAAACAGAATTGTCACAACTTCGTGAATTTATTAAAAATAAAAAAAACTGAAATACGTACATTGCATATGTATCCATACCCTTAACTAAATATTTAGCTGAAGCACCTTTATAGCCTCAAGTCTTTTTTGTTTGATGCGACAAGCTTTTCTCATCAGCATTTGGCAATTATCTGCCATTCATCTCCTCGCCTCTTCACCTCTCATGCTGGATGGGGGCAGATGCACATTTTCAGGTTCCTCAAGAAATATTTTATTGGGTTCAAGCTCAGTTGTCTATAAGCCACTCTTGCTGTGTGTTTAGGGTCATTGCCCTGTTGGAAGGTAAACCTTCTGCCCAGTCTGAGGTTCTGAATGCTCTGGACTGGGTTTTCATTAAGGCTCTCTCAATATTTTGGTGCATTGAGCTTTTCTTCTACTCTGATGAGTCCCTCAGTCCCTGCCGCTGAAAAACAGCCCCACAGCATGAGGCTGCTACCAACCCACTTTACCTTTGGGTTGGTACTCTGCAGGTGACGAGCGGAGGCTGGTTTCCTTCAAACATGATGCTTAGAATTGAGGTTCATCAGACCAGATAGTATTGTTTCTCACAGTCTGAGGGTCCTTTAGGTGCTTTTTTGCAAATTCCACGTGTGCTTTCATGTGTCTTCACTGAGGAGAGGATTGAATCTGGCCACAACGCCATAAATCCCAGATCGGTGGAGTGTTGCAGGGATGTTTGTCCTTCTGTAGATTTCTCCTATCTCCACATATGATCATGGAGTTGTAACTAGAGTGACCATCAGCTTCTTGTTCACCACTCTAACCAAAGCCCTTCTCCATCAATTAATCAGTTTGGCCAGGAGGCCAGCTCTAGCAAGAGTCCTGGTTGTTTCAAACTTCTTCCATTAAGGGTAACAGATACTACATGCTTATGTGACCCTTCAATGAAGCAGAATTATTTTTCTGAACTCTTTCACAGATGTGTGGCGTGAAGCAAACCTGTTTCTGAGCTCTACAGGCAGTTCTTTTGACCTCAGGGCTTGTTTTTTTGCTCTGTCTAACAGCATTATCAGTTGTTAGACCTTTTATGAAGACGTGTGTGCCTTTCCAAATCATGTTGAATTTGGCACAGGTTAACTTCACTTGAAGTATAGTAACATCTACAAGCAATATGAATGCTCCTGAGCTAAATTTCAACTGTCCCAGAGTACTTATGCAATGGAATCATTTAAGTTTTTTTATTTTTAATAAATTTGCAAAGATGTTAAAAAACTTTTTTTTTTGCTTTACCATTTTGGTGTATGGAGTGAAGGTTGGTGTGGAAAGAAAGTAACTGAAAGCAGTTTAACATAAGGCAGCAACATAACAAAATGTGAAAAAAAATAATAATGAAGGGGTGTGAATACTTTTGCAAGGCACTGTATATATACACACATTGTTTTTATATTAAACTATAGTCCCTAAATTAATATCTGTTACTACATCACATATTTTAGTACAACTGAAATGATGTTAGCATCCAGAACCAGAACTATTCATTTATAATACGAATTTTGTAATGATAGAAGCACGCTATAAATAAATAACCCTGTGAAAGAACATCAGTACATCTACTGATCAAAAAAGACCAGCGAAGCACATCAAACCATGTCAAGCGATAGCACTAATCATGAAGAAAAAAAGCATCAAGCGATATCAAACGGGAAGCTGTCAATAAGCTGGAAACTAAAGTGAACTTCTGTTTTGCCCTTTGGCTTTCCAATGTCTTTTGGTGGTCATCAATCCATTTTTAAAATCCGTGTGCAACCTCACAGCCCACACAGTGTAAACAGCCAGGGGCGATTCTCTAGAAGGTGAGCAAACACTGGGGCCTCTCTATTCACCCCTGGCATAGGGCAGGTTGAAATATATATCTCACTATTGCAGGTGCATGGGGCAGTACCACAAGGTCAGGTGCTCTTTGGGCAAAGCGTTGCACTAAGAAAAGTTCGACTTGTAGACGCATCTTTGCATTTCTACTCAATTTTTCATTGTGTGTGACTGACAGCTCTTTCTCTTTGTGCAAATCTACCTAAAAAAAAAAAAAAACGCACATTTATGTTTAATGGAGCAAGGTCTTGCATTATTTTCAAATTCATGTTTCGCAACTACAAGTTTTGTGCTGTTCAACAAAACAAAACATCTTGGAGATTCTCAAGTGAATGAATGCGGTTTGTTGAGTGGAAAAAAAATGGCCAAGGGCATTACATCTATCCACTGGTCTTTATCAATGTTTCTACACATGTGACACTGTACAATGCCATGAGAACAACAGCATAAGCTGCTTTGTTGAAGCCATTGTTGGTCGCAAACAAATTTGTGTACCTAGGAAAGAGAAAAAGCATTTTTTTATGGCCATAATTGAGATTTGAATTCAAGAGCTGAACTCCTCTGGCAACACAGAGGAAGGTTTGGCCATCACTAATGAGTATGCTTTGCTTATGGCTTTGTTCATATTCAGTGGACTTATTTAAATACATTTAGCAGCTGGTGGTGGGCCGGTCTGATGACACACTGTTTGTTTCTGCCAAGCTCTGAAGAAGCAATTTAAGCTTCAACAATTCACCACATTACACATTCTCATTCTTTTCAATATGCTTAAATAATGCAAAGAAAAGCCAATCGCGTTGCAATTGTTTGACAGCGCTCACCGAACTAAGCACACGCTGCTGTACAATTTTGAATAAGTGATTAATCCTTCTCACCTTTTGTTGATGTACAATAGAAGCACAGAGCGAGTACATCAGGTTATTATGAGACCAGACCTCTGAGGTTTAATACTGACCGAAAGCAATCATTTACATTAAAAGTCACCAGACTGTATGAAAGTAACCTTGCATTGCCTTTCACTGACTTTTAGTTTCAAGTCAGAACAAGATCTTGAATTAATTTTATGTTTTGAATTTTGAACTGAAACTGAACTGCATTTCTTAAGTTCACAATGTGAGCAAAACAAAAAAGTTGTATCAACTTCAAAAGCATCCTGAGGAGAATTTCCAGAGGATAAACCATATCTAGCAATACCACACTTTTGCTTCCCTGAACAGTTCAAAAAGGGCAAACAAGCATACAGAAACACTGAAAACAATAAACTCAAGCAAACATTGACATTGCTCTCGGCCATAAGGTTGTATCAGACATCTCAGAGCATTTCAAACAAATACATTCAGACATTTTGTCTCTTTAAATTTATGTGAACTCAATTAAGATTCAAACTCAAAACTCAATAAGATTAGGAAAGTAAGAAATTAATGCTTTTATTCAGTAAGAAAGCCTTAAATTAATCAAAAATAACATTTTGAACTTTTTTATTAATTTCTATTTATTTGTGAAAAAACTGCTTTCCACAAAAATATAACGAAAAACTGTTTTAATTGATAATATAAGAAGAGTTTGAGCACCAAATCAGTATATTAGAATGATCTCTGAAGAATCATGTGAAACAGAAGACTGGAGTAATGATGCTGAAAATTCAGCTTTGCCATCACATGAATGTATTATATTTTAAAATACATCAAAATAGAAATCAGTTTTAAAATTGCAATAATATTTCAGATTATTGTATTTTTGATTAAATACATCAAGCCTTAGTGAGCATAAGAGATGTGTCAAAAATATTTAATGGTCACACTTTAGTTTGGGGACCAATTCTCACTGTTAACTACAACTCCTAATTTGCTGCTTATTAATAGTTAGTAAAGTAGTTGTTAAGTTTATGTATGGGGTAGGATTAAGGGATATAAAATATGGTCATGCAGAATAAGGCACTAATATGTGCTACTAATAAACAGCCAAAATATGCTAGTAATAAGCATAAGCATATTAGCATAAGCAACAATTGTGTAACTAATAGTGAGAACTGGTCCCTAAAAGTGTTACCCACTTTTAATCTTACTAACCCCAAACTTTTGAACAATAGTGTAGAGTATAGTTCATCTGCTGTGTAAAATATATAAAAGGAATAAATATTACATAGATATTACAAATATGTCATTCTATTCTTGATTTCAGATGTTTTACTTTCTGCTTTCTTTTGTTATCAATTCATACAAACCTCTGCTATTGTCCTACCATTTAGCCAAATAATATCATACAAACCCTAAGATCACGAAACATATTTGTTATGGGCTTCTGGGACACTGTTATGACTGGAAAGAAAATCCTTTAGAAACACAGGTATGATATTTTCTAATAAGGTTATTTTTAGACCCTAGAGCATTCTCACACCTATCCAACATCACACTTATTTCATAGCATCATCCCCACGGCAACGTATTCATCTGATTTGAGTAATTAAATGCACATAACAAGTAAAGCAGCAGTAGCTTTAAAGATGCAGAAGTAAACTTATGACAACCAGCAATCCTGAAGGGTTCCAGCTGGAGCACATTTTTAACATTGTGAATAAACGGACCATCTTCAGCATCAAAATTTTGACATAAACTGCCCTGTTTACATTTCTATGTGATACAGTATACAGCATCTATGCTGACCTAGTAAAGGGGGATACAACAGGGGTCCACGACCTCTAGGGGCTCCATGGCGGTACTGCAGGGTACTGTTAGCATCTATTACTCCAGTCTTCACTGTCACATGATACTTCAGAAATCATTCTAATATGCTGATTATTTTTGCTCAATTATTATCAGTTTAGGTCCCACTTTATATTAGGTGGCCTTAACTGTTATGTACTTGCATCAAAATTAAGTACAATGTAATTATTGTGTTCATATTATATTGCAAAACACTTTTGCTGCTATTGAGGTGGGATACGGGTAAGGTTAGGGACAGATTTGGTGGTATGGGTAGGTTTAAGGGTGGGTTAAGGTGTAAGGGATGGGTCAACAGTGTAACTATAAATGTAATTACAGAAATTAATTACAGATGTAATTACATATAGGTATTTTAAAAAATATAATTACAATGTAAAAACATGTATGTACACAATAACTGCATTGTATCAAATGATTAATTTAAATGCAAGTACATTGTAGTTAAGGCCACAAATATAAAGTGGGACCTATTAAGAAAGGATAACATTATCAATGTTTTAAACACAGTTTTTGTTACTTAATATTTTTGAGGTAATGATAATACATCTTTTTCAGAATTCTTTGATGAATAGAAAGTTCAATGAAATAGTTATTTGAAATAGTTAGAAATCTTCACTGTCATTTTTGATCATTTTAATGTGCACTTGGTATTTTTAATAGTAGTGTTTCACAGTTTCCACAAAAATATTAGGTAACAAAAACATTAACAGAAGTAAGAAATATTTCCTGCACACCAAATCAGAATATCAACAATGATTTCTGAAGGATCACGTGACAAGTCCTGAAGGGTCATGACACAAGTTTAGCTAAATATATTATTGTTGCTTAATAATATAAAAAATGCAAAAGTATATGACTAATGTAATCATCTTAATAAAGTCGTGTAAGAGTAAATACAATCTGATACTATGGAAATGCTAGACAGCCAGGCTTGAAATGCAACACTAATTCTCACACAATATGTCTCATCTCTCAATCCTTGGCCTGAAATATGTCAAAGATTTCTGACCTACTGTATTCAAGTCTTTAGGTCTGACAAAATGTTATGTTCATAACAGCAGCTTGGGAAAAATAACAATTTATGTTTAGTCTATTTCACAATACAGAATAATGAATACAATTAAACCCAAAAAAATTACTGTCATTCAGCTGTCATTATCAATTATAATAATGTCAACAACACAGACAGGGTGTCAAAACAGTATCTTGCATCTCTGTCTCACTGTATATTGTTTGTACTGTGTGCTGCTGTTAAATGCTGTGAGCTCCAAACTTGTATTCTTTTCTACTTCAGCCAACTCTTCACCTCCAACAAACACAACATGACATCCAAGATCCATGTCACCCAAATCCTGTATCTTCACACATCACTGGAGACATCTGACACACTGAATACCTGACACCATGACCCTCACGAAACCATAGCTCATTTGACAAATGATATGGGACATTTCTAAATAATATACCAACCAGACACACCAACAGAAGGAATGAATCATTAAATGAGTTGTTTATATCTTCCTGACATTAATGTTTTGCTAGTAGCTCATTTACAAGCCACTTACCACCGGCTAGTTTGGGTATTCTTCCAATTTTGTTGGTTATTTCCGCGGTGAGGGTGCCAAAGTCCTGCTCGTACGCTTCAAAATCCGAAGACATGTTGTATTTTTGTTTTAAAAGATTAAAAGACGGATGAACTGTGCTGCGTTACACACTGTTGCTTGTGTCTGCTTCTTATTGACGTCAGCGTCACTTCCGGGTGGTGTCACGGGAGTTTGTTCACGATCTCTTCCTGTAAATGGTTCCGCTGTGGTGTGATTCGCGCGTGTATGTGGATTGTCTTTCTCGTTGAATTATGGTTTAGTTATTTTAAAAAAAGATTTCGCTTCTGACAATATTGCGGGCGTTTAATAGCAAGGTTATTGATTGATATTAAGCGTGTCTTTCAGTTTTTCTTGGACGCTGATCGCACAAGGAAATGTCGAGGTAGGTGTTAACGATTATTATTTTTTTCATTTTCAAAACAATCTCTTCAGTAATCAAAGCTATATATGTTGCTGCCGTCATAATGAAAGATACAAAACTTCATAAGTGTCTCTATTAATAACCTTGACCTTTTTCGATGCATATGTCATTGATAAGATCTGATATCTTATGGATTGGTCATTATAAAGATAACGCTAATTTCTGCAGTTAGCCTTTATTTTCTTCTGTTTTTTTAATGTAATATATATGTAGAATTACACTGAGTGGACTCTGAAATCAGATTGCATTTAAATGGGGTGTTGAGTAATAGAGAACCGGTCAGTTCATGCAGACTGACAACAACTTGATAGAGTTTCTGAGTTTCTTCTAGTGCTAGACGTGTTAAAAATCTTGTTCTTTTATTTGTTTAACCACAAGCCAAAGCTAATAAGAATCAGATCAAGTATGTTTAACCTAAATGATGTAATACAGGAGCATAGAAACAAAGCTTTGGGTGTGCCATGACAACACAAGAAATGCAGCCACTGAAGCACAATAATTGACATGTAACATTAACCATTGCATTCTCTGAATAGTCCTGATTTCTCTTTAGCCCTGCTTTATGTTATAATGACATCACTAAACAAACTGGGCTTAGTATTTAGACATAGAAATAGTGATGTAGAGCACAAATGGATAAGCATAGTTTTATTGCATTTTTGTGTTGTGAAGACAGTTGGCCTAGCCTTTAGCAAAAATGTTTTTTTAGAAATAGACAATGTCACATTTGAATTTGTTCACATTCCATAAAAATAAAAGAATGGAGTGACAGTGACAAGTCTGGAAGTGATAAAAAAAAGAATATTCAAGAAATAGATAGATAGATAGATAGACAGATAGATATTAGTTAAATAAGATCAATCTATATATGCATATTTATCTGTCCATTTCTATATATGATCTGTCTGTCTGACGATAGATAGATAGATAGATAGATAGATAGATATTGGTAAATAAGATCCATCTATATATATGCATATTTAACTGTCCATTTCTATATATGGTCTGTCTGTCTGTCTGATGATAGATAGATAGATAGATAGATAGATAGATAGATAGATAGATAGATAGATAGATAGATAGATAGATAGATATTGGTAAATAAGATCCATCTATATATATATATATATATATATATGCATATTTAACTGTCCATTTCTATATATGAGCTGTCTGTCTGATGATAGATAGATAGATAGATAGATAGATAGATAGATAGATAGATAGATAGATAGATAGATAGATAGATATTGGTAAATAAGATCCATCTATATATGCATATTTAACTGTCCATTTCTATATATGATCTGTCTGTCTGTCTGTCTGTCTGTCTGATGATAGATAGATAGATAGATAGATAGATAGATAGATAGATAGATAGATAGATAGATAGATAGATAGACAGATAGATAGATAGACAGATAGATATTGGTAAATAAGATCCATCTATATGTATGCATATTTAACTGTCCATTTCTATATATGATCTGTCTGTCTGATGATAGATAGATAGATAGATAGATAGATAGATAGATAGATAGATAGATAGATAGATAGATAGATAGACAGATATTGGTAAATAAGATCCTTCTATCTATATATATATATATATATATATATATATATATATATATGCATGTTTAACTGTCCATTTCTATATATGATCTGTCTGTCTATAGATAGATAGATGGATGGATAGATATTGGTAAAGAAGATTCATTTATATATATGCAGATAGATAGATAGATATCAATCTATCTATACAGATACCGTATTAATTTATAAAGATATACAGAAATAAACTGGAGCAATAGTTAACTATGGTATTTTGACTTAAATTATGGTTGCCCTGTTAACATTTTGTGTGAGGTGAGTCATTTAGATTCTGTCTTCCTCTTCCATTTTCCTTGTTTTCTCCACCTTTTTTCTCTTCAGATGGATGGCTTGGCTTTAGCTCGAGGATAGGGTGATCAGAGGATTAGTACGGAAGGATGCCACACGCTGACAGAGGCTGGAACTCTAGGAAACGGCTGGCCCCTGTGACTGGTGACGTAGCCGATTGCTGGTTGTTTCGGAGAAGACAGAAAAGATGCCCTTTGACCTCTTTAAGTCACTGCAGTAAACACAGACAACACGCCTGACTATTTCACATGTTACATTGAGGACCTTAAAAACGCTGAAATCCTCCGAAACAATGAATATTCTGTCTGCGATAATCGTGTTTGAGAACCTCCATGAGGTCAAGAGGCTGTTCCACTGGGGTCCGATCATCGCTCTGACGGTCATCGGCGTGTGCTCCTCCATGGCCATACTGGACTCCATAATCTGGTACTGGCCACTGGACACCACAGGAGGCAGCATCAACTTCATCATGCTCATTAACTGGACCGTCCTCATTCTTTACAACTACTTTAATGCTATGTTTGTAGGCCCTGGTTACATTCCTCTGGAGTGGAAACCGGTAAGTCTGTTTTGGGCTGTTTTCAGAATATTACAGTTTTTGAAAGAAGAGTCTTATGCTCACCAAAGATGCATTTATTTGATAAACGGTAATATTGTAATATAATTACAGTTTAAAATAACTGTTTTCTATAAAATATTTAAAATATGTTTAAAATCTAATTTATTCCTGTTATAGCAAAGCTGATTTATCAGCTGCCTTTACTCCAATCTTCTGGTTCACAATATGATCCTAAGAAAATAAATCTAATATGCTGATTTGGTGGTCAAGAAACATTTCCTAATATTATCAATATTCAAAACGGTTATGCTGCTTAATATTTTTGTGGAAAATGTGATGCATTTTTTAGGATTCAGTTCAAAAGAACAGCATTTATTTGAACTATTTTGTCACATTATAAAAGTCTTTACTGCAACTTTTAATCAATTTAATGCATCCTTGCTGATTAAAAGTATGACTTTCTTTCCAACAAAATCTTACTGACCCCAAACTTTTTAACAGTAGAGTATAAAAAGATTTTAAAGCATGTGTGTGTTGTATGATATTGTCTGTTTTCTGAAGGTGTCTGCATTCAGCATGTCTAATATGAATTATGTTGTTGTCTGTGTTTTCTAACAGGAGAATCAACAAGATATAATGTACTTACAGTTCTGTAGATTGTGCCAAGGCTATAAAGCCCCAAGGTCACATCACTGTCGCAAATGTAACAGGTAGATTTGTCTCAAAAACAGACTAGTTTCTATTAATAATGATGCATTTTAAAGCTGAAGTGTGTCAATACAATATCAATCAATACAAATCTTTTCCTATCCCGTTTTAATATGCTAAGACAATTATAAGTCATTTGTAGGTTCATTTTCCTAAAAAATGCGATCAACCAGTGGTGCTAATCCAGGATGGGACTATTAGTTTGTCTACAATGGCAGATAGGTGGCATATTTGATAAACCTGTCTGAAAACAAATTATTATTGTAGTATTGTTAATCTTCATTTTGATGACAGGTGCATAATTTACAGACTTCAGCTTTAAAGGGATAGACTAATCAAAAATGAACATTTTGTTCCAAACCTGTATGAATATTTTTTTTTGTCCTTACAATGACATTCTCAAAAATAGTTCTACAGGTTTGAAACAACATGAGTAAATGATGACTTTTTATTTGAATTAAATCCCTTTAAGGATTATTTTATTATTAAACCACTATGTGCTTTATATGTCAAAAATATATAATGAATATAAAAATGGTTTCTTCCCTCAGGTGTGTAATGAAGATGGATCATCATTGTCCCTGGATCAACAACTGCTGTGGTCACTTGAATCATGCGTACTTCACCAGCTTCCTCCTGCTTGCTCCACTGGGTTGCATGCATGCTGCGCTAATATTTATCATGACCATGTACACTCAACTTTATGATCGGGTAAGTGTTTTCTCACATTGTCTCACATATTAATTATAATAGCAAGTAACAGCTGTAGCATTGACACATAATGTGCATGTAATGTAAAATATTACCTCAGTGTGCTTAGGAATGGCTAGGCTAAGTTAATTGAAATTTTCATATATTTTTTTTGACTTTCTTACTCATGGTTGATGTGCTGCCCATTCTTGGCTTTAGATCTCATTTGGTTGGAGCTCTGTGAAGATTGACATGAGCGCTGCTCGTCACATCCAATATCCCATCATGCCTTTCAGCATTGCTGCATTTGCAGCCACTCTCTTTGCACTGGGACTGGCACTGGGTACCACTATTGCTGTTGGGATGTTGTTTTTTATTCAGGTAGGAGATTTCTCTCACTTCTTTAATTTAAATATGGTCTGTTTAATCCATAGTTTGCTTGTAAGGATGTTTCCTATATTTCCCACAGTGAATATTAATCAGAAAATCATCCTTTATTTTAGATGAAGGTGATTCTTCGAAACAAAACCTCAATAGAAGCATGGATTGAGGAGAAAGTAAGCTTGTTTCCAGTATACTTATCTTCTAAATGAGGTGACCTAATCCAATATTCTTTCCCTAAGCCAATACTCAGCAACACTCTCTCAGGAGTAGCACTTTAAAGACTTCCCTGAACTATGAACACTTAGTGTCATCAAAATACACACACATTGATGTGCTGAATGTCTTTTTAATTGACCAGTGCTTCAAGTTCAAGAATCTAGACAGCTGGAAATCAATATACACTACTGTTCAAAAGTTTGAGGTCGATCAGATTTTTAAAAATTATTTTGAAAGAAGTCTGTTATTCTCACCAAGACTGTATTTATTTGATCACAACTACAGTAAAACCAGTGATATATTATTACAATTTAATTTATTGTTTATTTATTATTATTATTATTCATTTATTCTGGTAATTTGGGGCTCAAAAAACACTCTTAATCTTATCAACATTGGAAACAATTTTGCTGCTTAATATTTTGCGGAAATTATGATACTTTTTCAATTCTCTGATGAATAAAAAAGTTCAAAAGAACGGCATTTATTTGAAATGATTTGAAATCGTTTAACATTTTAAGTCTTTATTCTCACTTCTGATCAATTTAATGCATCACTACTAAATAAAAGTAGTAATTTCTTAAAAAAAAAAAAAACGTACTGAACACAAACTTTTGAACAGTAGTGTAGTCATTAAGAATTGCGAAATGTAAATGAAATGTAACGTAACTGAAATTATTTGTCCTTAAATTATCCTGCAATGTAACGTTGATTTAAAAAATAATATTAAATGTAATCTTTCAGCTGTGAGATATTAAAATTCATAAGGTGTTAAGCGCTATATAAATCCCTCCATTCATTCATTCAAGGTAATAATAATTACAAAATAATAGCAAAATTCAGTTTTAAATAGTTTAAAATAGAGTTTAGCATATAGCTCAAAAATATTGTTTGTTGACGCTCCAAATGCACACGTACAGTATAAATGTGTTTATTTGGTCGTCCCACGAACCTATTTGCATGTGTTTTCTGAAGCTGCAGCGCGTTGAGCTCTCTCGGCCACCGTAGATGAGACCTTATGGAAGTGTAGGAAAAAAGACCACCTCTGAATTCAGTAAGTCGTGTGGGTTTTATTACATTAGCAAGAATCTCTGTGTTCCCAGGCCAAAGACAGAATCCAGTATTACCAAACAGGTGAAGACTTCATCTTCCCCTATGACTTGGGCAGCAGATGGGAGAACTTCAAGCAGGTGTTCACCTGGTCCGGCACCCCCTTAGGAGATGGAATCGAATGGCCTGTGCATGAGAAGTGTAACCAGTATACTCTAACCGTATGTACTCAACAAAACACATATCACTGATCATCCTTTAGATATTATATTATAGTATAATACAGCTCTATAGCTCAGTTTGTAATGATATTTTTTGTTTCCTCTTTATTCAGATTGAGCAGCTGAAGCAAAAACATGATAAACGTCAGAGGAGTGTGAGTATTGCTGGAATCACTTTTAAACACTAGAGGGCAGCATTTACCAAAGGACTGACACAATGGTGACCGTCTGCTTCACAGGTGGAGTACAGCGTGGTGGAGGACTACAATGGTGCTTGTTGCCCCTTGGGAAAGGGACTGAACACTTTCTTTAGGACACCTTGTACAGAGGAACCCAGGATCAAACTCACAAAGGGGGAGACCATCTTTGCTACAAGAGGAACAAAGTGAGCCATTGTTTTAGTTAGTTATATATATATATATATATATATATATATATATATATATATATATATATATATATATATATAATTTTTTTACTTTAATTTTCCCACTTGTTATTAGACCAGGATGTTTTCCCAAATTTTAGGGAGTTTTAATGCCATGTTATAATATAATATAATAATGTTTGGGGTTAGTAAGATTAATATCTAATTATTTAATTAATTGATTCAGCAAGAATGCATTAAATTGATCAAAATTGACAGAAAAGACTTTTATAATGTTCCAAAAAAATCTACTTCAAATAATTGCTGTTCTTTTGAATTTTGTATTCATCAGAGAATCCTGAAAAAAAAAATGTATTGTGGTTTTCAATATTAATCAGCACAACTGTTTTCAACTTTAAAAATAAATATTTCTTGTGAACCAAATCAGCATATTAGAATGATTTCTAAAGGATCGTGTGACGTTGAAAACTAGAGAAATTGATAAAAAATTAAGCTTTGCCATTACAGGAATAAATTAAAAAATTATTATATTTTACAATACATTAAAATAGAATAGAGTTATTTTAAATTGTGATAATATCTCATAATTTTGCTGTATTTACTCTATTTTTGATCAAACAAATGCAGCCTTGGTGAACATAAAACAAAACAAAAAATGTACCAAACCTATACGTTTGAATAGGAATGTAAAATTGTCAAGTCTTTGGAGAAAAAAAAAAAGTTTGTTTTTTTGTTTGTTTTACTTTTTAGAGTAACTTTTTTTTATATTCTTTTTTAAATATGTCTTTGTTAACCAACAGATGGTGGATGTATGGCGACAAAGTTTTGAATGAGGAACAGGCAAAAGGTAAAGATTTCAACGTATTATATGATCAAATTCAGTATCAAATTCGTAATTTTGATGTCTAAAATGATATCTCTCCCTAAAGCTGGAGATCGAATTAGAGGATGGTTTCCACGCAGATGTGTTGAGAAGTGTCACTATGACTCGGCGAATAATTCGACGACTGAAGAAAAGAAAGAACAATGATACAGAATTATATATTTCACAGCTCGCTTTGAACAAAGGACCTAATATTAGGGCCTGAACCCAGCTGAGATGCAAATTTCTTTCTGATTCTTTTGTAAAGCTGTTCAATGGCACCAGCGCTAAGTGTTGAGGTAAATTGATACTGACAGACACCCCAAAGTTATTCACTTGCGTAACTTAATTACATTTCATTTCCAAAGAACAGCTGCCAGAGAAACTGGCAAATGAGAAAGAAATAGGGGTTTTATTAAAATGGGATTGGGGCATATGGCAGTATATTCTCTAAAGGGGGTTACTAAGATGTTTACTTGAAACTTATTTCTTCTTCTTGCCTTTCTCTTTCTCTTACTTGCTTGCTCTCTCTCGTTCGTCGATGCCCACACTTATTATGCAATGCCTTTTTTCCAATTGTAACAAGGTCTTTGTCATGCAAATTGTTATAATTGTTTATATAATGGAAATAACAATTTTATTTTATTTTTGATGGCTTACTTTTTTGTAAAACTGATGTCAACCTCGCTGAAGTTTTCAGAGACAAATAAACAACCGTGATCTGTATAGTAATTTCGTAAATTTTATTTTCTTCTTATTTTTAATGGAAAGCCACCATAAAATTAGTTTCTACTCCACAAAGCACCTGTATGTAAATACAATTGTTTATTTAATTGATGTATTGACATTGACATGTTAATGTTTTCACATTTTCTTCCTTGGAAAAAAAAAATAAATTAACATTCTTTGGTATTCATTAAGTTTTTTTCAAGGATGTTCGTACATTTGTTTTATATTAACATATCCGGACAAATCATATATGTCTTCTTGACTGACAATGAGAGTCTCTTGGGCACAGATTAATACATGCAGTTAAAATTGATACAGTGCTTATAAAATATTTAACCTTTGAGCAAATATAGAAAAACATCGCAACACAAACAGCACTCATAAATACATGGTCACACCACAGAATATCCTCAGATTTATTAATGCACTACATGTTAGCATAAAGACTCTCAATCTGAACTTTAAAGAATTTAGTGAGATCTGCCCGTTTGGCTTTCAGTGTTGGAGTGAGGAGACCATTTTCTATAGTGAACATGTCGGGATGCAGGTGCAGGTCTTTTACCTTGAAAAGAGAACATTACTATATTAAACGTTCAATTAAGTGAAGAAAACCACACAATATATCAAAATGACATCAGAAACTTATTTGTTTAAAATTGTTTTGAACTGTTTTCACTTGTTAACAGCGCTTGATCTGTGCATATATCTTCAGACGAGATGTCTCATTAAAAGTTAAAATTGTCTTGGTGGATTACAAAACCTCAGCATTTTGCTTCGCAAGACATTAATTGATCAAATGGAGTTGTGTTGTGAATTATTATGATGTTTTTATCAGCTCTTTCTGACTGCATCTGCTTTCAGCAAATTTTCATTTTTGGGAGAACTATTTCTTCAACAATAATATATGCTAATAATAGCCTAACGGATCTTAAAAGTGCTTACTTGTTCAAAGGACTTCAAGCCTGCTTCACGCCCGAGCTTGTTGAGGTCAGAGATGATTGCTTTCTTTATTTCCTACAAAATAATGAAGATTATTAGCAAAACTTAATATGTAACTCTTTTGTAAATGTCACACAAGTAAACTAGCAGAAATCCTTTTGACTGAATTTTTGCATGTATGTATTTTCAAAGGTAAAGTGTGTAAATACACACAGCATACCTGATTTTTACAAAGCTCCTCTAGTGAACCTTTCACTCCCAGTTTTTCTGCAAATCTTGGTAATACTTCAGGATCTGGCACCACTATGGCCACTAAAGATGACTGGACACATTCAATCAAAATATTAGCCTACATGATACACTTAAAAATACAAAACCAGCAATTTTTATCATCAGAAATAACAATGAATGCATATTAATTTCACCTGTAAACTGTCACCATGAACATACACTTGGGCGACTGGAGCGCTCCGAATGTAAACGTTTTCAATTTTTTCTGGTGCAATGTATTCTCCTTGAGCCAGTTTGAAGATGTTTTTCTTCCTGTCGATGATCTTCAACACTCCACTCTGGTAAATTGAGCACAAAACATAACTTCCATAAACATCATCAAATCAACAACAAATCATGTTGATTTGAGGTCAAGATTTTGTCTTGATTTTTTGAATGTTTTTCAAAAAAGTTTCTTATGCTTATTAAGGCTGCATTTATTTTGAAAAAGAAAACTGTAATAGTGTGAAATATTACTGTAATTTAAACTGTTTTCTGGCAAAGCTGAATTTTCAGCAACAAATTCAGCAAAAAACACAGCAACTCCAGTCTTCAGTGTTACATGATCCTTCAGAAATCATTCTAATATGCTGATTTGGTGCTCAACAAAAACAGTTGTGGCGCTTAATATTTTTGTGGAAACTATGAAATCTCATAGAAATATTTTGAAACATTATCAGTGTCTTTACTGTTACTTTTGATCAATTTAATGCATCCTCGCTAAATGTTATTATTCATTTCTTTTAAAACATGTTATTAACCCAACCCAAGCTTTTGAATGGTAGTTTACTGTATAGTAATGTATTTTGGGGAAAACAGCATCATGATCGTGTTTCTTGGAGTTTATTACCATTACATTATTTAAATGCAAAAATATTAAGCATCTTCCTCATTTTGGAGCTAAAGATCATGCACGTATTGTATTCAGCTTTAAGTTTTGTTATTTTGTGTCCTTGGCTGCCTGCTGATATCACAACACAATAGGCCTATACATTTCCTTCCTTCTAAGGTGCATTACTAAAAAAAGAGAAACCAAGGGATCTCACAGGCAGCCATTTGCCGATATCTCCAGTGTGCAACCATCCATCTTTGTCTAAAGCCTCTGCCGTCTTTTCTGGGTCACTGAGATATCCACTAAACACATTCTTCCCTTTGACACAAACCTAAAACGAAACAGAAAAGCCATAAGAGGTTTCAATGACATTTTAGTATATGGTTTATAAAATGATGTTCCATTACCTCTCCTTCACCGTCGGATGCAAAGTAATTCATTTCCTCCACATCAACAAGTTTGACAATATTGCATGGAATAGGAACTCCAACATGACCTGAAATCAACAGTACACAAAATAAGTCATTGCTAAATTAAGCGTTAGCATTAGTTCTGGCAGGTCACGTAAGTCAAGCTTGCATCAGCTAATTCTCAGTTGATCACATCTACCTATAGGCATACGATACCTATCATGGCATTCCTATATAAGCTTTATTCAGTATTATTCAGCAGCTTTTTCCACTTGCTCAGGAGCACATTACCCTCCTCCATCCCCAACTCCTCCTTTTGCCACAGTCAGGACTTGGCTTTCTGATATTCCTTGCTGAATTAGATTCCTTTATCTTGAATTATGTGTTACACTTAAATATCATTAAGTACATTAATGATATCTGCCTTGTTCTGTTCTGTTTACCCTAGGGGGGTTATTATTGCTGCTCTCCCTGCTCATTCGTGATAGGCTGCATGGATGGGCAGGGAGTTTTTGCCCAGAACAAAACCATACCGCCAAACCAAACTTTATGCTAAGTATCTATCATTTTGACGATAGTGGTCCAGACAGAAGTGTTGTTTCACACAGAAAAAAACATGATTTTCAGTTACAGGAACCCACCAGTTTGCCAGTCTCCCGGTAAGGTGAAAGAGCAAGCCGCAGTGCACTCTGTCTGGCCATAAGCTTCGAATATCTGGAAGCAGGCCAGTGATAAAGGGGTCAGCACTGGGTCAATGTGACACCAGATCAATACACAAACATACGTACAAATACACCCTGTTTGACAGTGGCCATGTTTATTAAGTACACAATAAAGCAATACTGCATCACATTGTCTTTTATAAGCCAAAACAGGAGCAATATAGTTCATCGATTTTTGGTGTTATTATACTCTTCCTTTCATACCTGGCACCCGAGGCTTGCCTGGAGAAAAGTGAGCACAGTTGGAGAAATGGGAGCAGCCGCCGTCACCATCACCCTCACACGGCCCCCCAGGGACTCCTGCAGAAGACAATTGAAAACTTTCCAGAACCATTCCTCACAGGAGCACCACTCTTCCCCAATAAATACAAAAGCCCTCCCATCTGGTCTGTTGGGGATACCTGCACTTTGTGAAAGATGAGTTTGTCCCATATGCTGTCATTCCTGATAATTCCCTGCTTGACCTCTGCACATTTCTTCTTAATGGCAAAGTTCAGAAGCCATTTCTTAAATGGAGTCTGGGCCCCACTCTGGACCTGGAAGACAGCACAAAGTGAACAATGAGCATTTTATTGGTGCTCTGTGCGTGTAAATGTACAAACAAATGTATATAAGTCCAAACTCTAAAGTGAACTCTTAAACATTGGCGGGTAACTCATTCCACATATTTGTGCTATGACACTGTGACAAACGACAAGCTACAAAACATTTTGTTGATTGGCTGGTTTGTATTACTACTTAATATTGAGTAACTTACATTTAGACACAATATTCCCAATTACTATTTCTGCTCCGTCAACCAAAATAGTTGAATCAATTGAAAAAAGGCACAACAGAATTAAACGTTGAGCATCAGAGCAACACACCATAGTGGTGTCTCAACCAGGAATAAATCAATGTTTTTGAACGAACTGGGTGAATGAATAATTCAATGACTCACTCAAAGAAAACTGCTAGTTTCATTCCCGATGAACTAATAGGTTGAATTAATATGATAAGTTACATTAATTACACATATAGTAGGGCTGTGCAATTAATCGAATTCGATTATCATGCGCATCTCGTCAGTAAAGCCGGTTCCGTGATTAGTAGTAAATCGCCATCACCTGTTTACTACACAGAGCCGTAGTTCACTGACAAGCTAGGCAATTCGTAATCGAAGGCTTGTCAGTGAACTACAGCTCTGTGTAGTAAATGCCGCTCCATCTGAAAACAGGTGATGGCTTTTTACTACTAATTACGGAGCTGGCTTTACTGACGAGATGCGCATGATAATCGAATTCGATTAATTGCACAGCCCTAACATACAGTGTATGTTAAGTTATATTAATATGATAATTAGTTACTTGAGAGTCACTTGTCGCCATCTACTGGTGTAATGTAAAAAGTGTCACTAAAAATCCACTAATGCTACAAAATCCTAACAGACTGAAGATTCCGCATTCAGTCTGGACAGAAAATTGCTTGTCGTATATAAATAAAAAAAATTAAATCATGTCTAAAACTACACACACTATTTAGTGAATGAATAGAGGCTCATCTATAAAAAAATGAGGCTCCAACAGTGACTGTGTGTATAGTTTCTTACCTTGTCGTAAACGCGATTCAGAAGACGTGGAACCGCTGGGAATACAGTAGGCTGCAGGGCTTTCATGTCGTCTGGTAGAAGTCTGATATCACCTTGGAAAAACCCGACTCTTCCTCCTACACTGTACAGCACTGTCTGATACACATAAATAAGAACAAGCAAGCATGACTTCAGTGTTCTTCTGCAAAAGAAATTCATCATGTGATTTATAAAAGATTCTAGTACATGACACTGAAAATTTGAAGGACCTTTAGCAATGTTTCATCAAAGATGATGGTGAGCACCCAAGATGAAAGAGCGGCTTACCTGTACAACTCTTTCAAACATGTGCGCCAGCGGCAAAAACGAGATGGACACGTCAGATGGAACGGGCACAAAGACGCTCTGAAGAAACATGGGTTTGGCATCCAACATTAAAAATCTACACTCCCATAGAGACTTTGTAAAAATCATGTAGCCATCACACTGACATACAGTACCTCAAAAGTCTTAACCACGCCGGCTGCATCTGAAACCACATTTTCATGGGTCAGCATGGCTCCCTTTGGATCCCCTGAAGCAGAGAATACCAAATTAAAGCTCACACACATAGAACAAACCACAATATTCACTAGAGGTGGAGCAGCATTGGCTTCACAGATATAAACGTGTTTTTTGCGGTCTTGAAGCAGAATAGAATAGATCACATCACACTTACCTGTGGTTCCACTGGTAAAGCAAATAATACTAAGGTCTTCTGGTTTTGGTGGCTGGAAAAAAATCAAAGCGCATTAAGTTTATCACAATATTGATGAATACTATTTGCTAAAAATATTGAAATTGATAATTAACCCATTACTCACAACAGGCCTTTGATGGTTGTTCTTTCCCAAGGTCTAAAAAAAACATACATGTTTTTAAAAATATATTCTGTTCTGGAACCTTGAAAGATATCAGAGCCTTTAATATTTTGTATTATTGTTTTATTATTTATTACTGATCAGATAGTGCTGTCAGTGTACCTCTACATCTTTCAGGGACAGGACGTCCACACCACTCTTAGAGCCTCTATCAATCAATTCAGAATCATAGGGGTCCATGAGAATGATGGTTTTCAAGACAGGTGTGAGGTTTTTCTCACAGTTATCCAGCAGCTTTTCTGCCTTATCCTGCTTATCACATATCACTGTGGATATCTTTGCTGCGGAGATAAATATAATAGTTAAAAAGTTCCAATCAGATGTAGCACAAAATTAATGTGGTATTAAATACCAAAACAAAACAAACAAAAAAAATAAATTAAATATGTTAAATTGGGAAGTTATAGGGTAAGTTTGGGGTCAGTAAGGTAAGCTATTTTTAAAAAATAAATAAAAAAATTTATTCAGAAAAATCTGTCATCAAAAGTGACAGTAAAGACATTTATAATGTTACAAAATTTTTGAATTCAAATATATGAATTATTTTTCAATTTCTATTCATCAAATAATCCTTAAAAAAAAAAAGTAATAGCACTGTTTTCAACACTGATAAAAATAAGACATATTTCTTAAGCATCAAATCAGCATTAGAATGATTTCTGAAGGATCATGTGATACTGAAGACTGGAGTAATGACTGCTGAAAATTCAGCTTTGACATCACAGGAATAAATTACATTTTAAAAGATAGTCAAATAAAAATTTTATTATAAATTGTAATAATATTTCACAATGTTACTTCTTTTACTCTATTTTTCATTAAATAAATGCAGCCTTGGTGAGCATAAGTGACTTTCAAAAACATTGAAATATCATACGCACCCCAAACTTTTGAATGATAGTGCATACTGTATGTAGCAATAATATAGCAATATCGTAATTAATGATTAAAATTAAAGATAATATTTACAATTTGCAACCAGTGGCACAAAATGGATCTTTTCAAGCAGGTTTCCACAAAACTCCCCACTTCCATTAAACAGATAGTCCCGCCCTAAACTCATCTCATTGGCTGACCCAGAAGTTGACATTTTCACAAAACCAACCAAAGAATAGATTACAGTAGTTGTCTCTGCATATTAAACTGCAAAAGGAGACATATTTTTTAACATAAAAAATGACACACTTCACCTTTAATTATAATATCAGTCATTAGTTAGAGAAATAGAAAGAGTTATGTGATTATGCAAAGGTAAGCAAAGCAGCTTGAACTCTGGAGGTAGAAGTAGCAAGGTTACTGAGGTCGCTAAAACAATAAAGTCATCATCTTCTGAAGGATTATAAGTCAGCAGAGTTCAGCAGGTGTGATCACTAAAGCTGCTCTGACCAACACCTCTAATGAAGCAAGCAAGCAAGCAGGCTTAAGTACCTCTATTAATGATGAACACAAGAGCCTCAGGTCCCAAGGTATCGTAAAGAGGCACTGCCACCATGGAATAGGTATAGCAGGCCAGTTCTCCTATAATCCACTGAAAAGAGGGAAGAGAGGTTAGTATATGTACAGTACACTGGATTATCACTACTGCATTAGGATATACTGTATTTAAATAGCCTTGTCTTATTTGGTATAAATTTGCCACATACGTTAATATGTAATATTGCACATATGTAAATAGCACTAAATTTGATTATATTTGTGCTTAAAACAGGAAAATAAAAACATTTTCTAAATGAACAAGCTTTATAATATCTTAAGCCATTTCTATCTCCTCCTAATATTTTTAGTGGGAAAATAACACTGATATATCAGTATTGATTTTGACTTATTTTGTCACCTCTGGCCGGTTCTGGGCAAAATGCCAATATACGATTCTTGCGATGGCTTCTGGCCGCGATGGATAAGTCCGGACCCCAAGAATTCAGCTCTGTCTGAAACCTGAGACAATCAGAGGCAAGCATTGAAACAAAGACCTCAGTTGTCCTCACTTTTGTGCTCAAAATTATATTTGTGGTTGGTACAAATACCTGTTTGTATTTAAGCCATTGATAAGGTTTCCCCTTCTTTCTGTACCCCAAGCACGGCCCATTTACTGCACAGTAAAAATGAAATATCTCACAGACTAATCACATGCAACTGAGGTTAGATGTGAACTAACATACCTAGCATGAAAACAGAACTTAATTTGATTTCAAAAGAATGTCAATATTCCGTGTTGCTGTAAATTTTGCACATGACCTCTCACCCGAAACACGTAGTCCTCTTTGAAAAACCTCATATAGAGTTTTGGCATCCTCATATAAGTACGAGATCAAGTTGTCATCTTTCAAGAGTGTTGTTTTTCTAGCACCACCCTGTAAATAAAAAATTGCCAGTAATATTAAACCACTGAAGTGCTAAAAGACATTAAGAATACATTCATCTGATTTTTGAAGGACTATTTGACATTGAAGGCTGCAGTAACAACTACTGAAAACAGCTTTGCCATCACAGGAGTAAATTACTTTTAAAATATTCTGAAATAGAAAACTGTTCTTTTAAATTGTAATAATATTGCACAATACCAATGTATATACTGTATTTTTAATTAAACATGTTTAAAATTATGCATATTCATATGAGGACAGCCATATCTAGTTTTTATTTATTGTTTATATTTTATTTATGTTCAACCAAATCTATACTTTTGCTACCTTTGTTTCTTACATGAACAGTCATTCATACTTTTTTAGTTTTTCTGTTCGGTTACAGTGCACATTCCTTGTTAAAAAAAAAAAAACACAATGCTAATTCTTTAAGTACTTTTACATGTGCATATTTATTCACAAAACTAGACATTCCGACTAAATCACTCACAAGATATTTTAAGAAGAAGGTTAATTTTTAACATAATAAATTACATTGCGTAGAGCTGACAAAAGATCACACTCACCGCTACGCCTACTGTCTGTCGGCTGAGATCTGTGGGTGGCTGCAGTGGTTTTGGTCTGGTGTTGAGATGAACCAGAGCTACAGCTGCGAGGCTGAACAGAAACACCAGCCCTGAAGTGGACAGCGGGGTAAACAGGAACTCAAACAAGAATTCCATAATGCACAGGATCTGCTGAAGTTACTGAAAAAAATTAAACAGTATTGAAAAATATCTAGAATAACATGGAGGGTTAGTTTCATTCATAACATAGTATTTGAATTTACTTCTGAATTTGCAGGAAGTTCAAGGTCCCTGTAATCACACAAGTGCTGTTTTGATGCTGCACTGATTAGAAGGTATTGATGAAGACAAATATCAGTATGACCTTAGAGAGGTGAAGGTTAGAGTGCATAAGTTTGTTCAAAGGTTGAAGAGCACAGTACAGTCCAATTAGGAAAAATATATCTCACAATTTTTTGTTTTTTGGAAATGATTTTTTCTGGAAGTAAAATTTCCTCTTAATGTTCTCCAGTGTTATCCTTCAACACCTGTTGCTGTTCCTTCAGGGTTCAACATGATCTCCAGTATTGCACACCTGGCTATTATAATGCTATTGGATTTGGTACATTATCTGGCCAGCCATGCATTTATGGAGGCCAAAGTCTAGCAAAGGTTATAAAACTCTTTTCAGCCTCAAGAGCATCAACTACCCTCTCTAAAACATAGAAAGAAATGTTCTTTTATACACATAATACATTTTATGTATATATGTGAGCATAGCCCATAGACTCCAATGTTAATATATTAAGCGTCATTTGATTTATTGATCAGAACATCTCATTATTCAAAATATCAAAACAACTCAAGTCACAATGATAAGATAATTCTAATAAACATTCTCTGAGAAACCAAGCTATTTAAGAAAAGAGTTACGAATGCAATGTCCTCTATGTACATAAGATCATATAGGAAGTTTTGTATGCAAAACACCTCTACTAGTCCTGTTTTTAATTGACAAAATTATCTGCATCATGCTGTTTTTGTTTTAAACATGCATAACAATAAATGCACATTTATATCAGCACACCAAAATCATCATTTAACTGCTTAGTGAAATGCCTAATGTTATAGTTTATATATATATATATATATATATATATATATATATATATATATATATATATTGGCATATGGATATGAAATTTAACAAATAAAGATTTTTAGAAGCAAGTACCTACCTGGATAACCTTCAGGAGTCCTGTGTGTCCGTCAGGTGATGGCTTTGAAAGAAAAAGTCCTGCGAGACTGTCCCTTGCACAGGTTTGCTAAAGCCACAAGAAGACTGAGAAGGAAGGCATGGTCTCAGGTCTAATAAAACAAGCACACGAGTGACCTTTGAACCAATTGCTGCTATCTGTTCCCTGATAATACAAATGACTGAACATAAACAGAATCATGGCCATACAGCTAAATCCTGTAAAGTGAATGTGGATTACACAAGATTCACAAGTCTGTGCTTTAATGTCTGCATTCTGAAAAGTACATGCAAATGTGAAACTGCACAGTGCTAGTACAAACGGTGGACTATGACATTTGTCTTTGCTGGTCAGTGTGACATTGAATTGCATGCAGTGTAAAAGTTGGGTTGAAAGTTGCTCCCACTCAAATACTCAGGTTTTCATTATGATTAGCCTACTTATTGCTCTGATGGTTTGCACTAAGACTGTTTTCATTTACAGCTTTTCAGCTTAAAGTGACAATCAGGGAGGCCGCTGGGAGAACAGCCATGGCTAGTCATGTGACACCTCCTATTTGCAACCTCAGTTAAGCATAGCACAACATGATCTTACGAAGACACACTGTTTTCTAACCTCATTTGCTTCAGCATCATTATCACAGCAGTTTAGGAAGGACGTCTCAGCTGAACTTTGACGCTTGACTGTAATGACAGATAAGATGTGAGCACCTTTGGATTTTCTAATCTGTTCTGATAATAGACAATGAAATTAAATGAATGAAAGCCGTCAAGGCCTCTGTGGATTTGTCAGTCTTGTCAATTGAAGTCAGAGTTTATCAATTTAGGTCAAAGTTGAAGTGATACATACTCAAAAAGGAAAATATGCACATATACATACATTTTAGCAATTTTTATTACCAAAATTATTATTATTAGCAAAATTTGAGCTGGCATGAACTTCAGCAAGTTTGTTTAAAACCTATTGATCCATGCTATCCCAGAGTGATTTGTGAACCTGAATTTCACATGGTCATGGTAGTGAAAATTGACTGAGAATGTGCAAAATGTGCACTATAGGTGCTAAGTGCTCTTTCTCCAAAGAAAGCCCTTGATTAGAATTAATTTCCCCAGGGAAGGTAAGAGTCCGTTTAAATCCCCCTGCATGTCTGAAAGCCGATCAATGTGACTGAGTTTTATGCAGGTAGGATGTCAGGAGGATTTGATTTAGACATAAGTGGACCCACACGATGGTGGGTGCTGATTTTTGTTTCTTTATCAGCTCTTACAAACTCTGTTATTTGCAAGGCAGCCCAGTATAAGCTTACGGTTGGCCTCCAAGCTCCTCGGAACGTTTCCTACCCTTTCAGTTTGCTTAGGTTGGGGTCTGCAATGCAGATAGCCATAGACAAGATCAACGCAAATCCATCTCTGAGTGGAAATTTCACCTTTGACTTTGTATACATGGACACCGACTGTAACGCAAAACTTTCACTTCAGGGATTCATCGATCAAGTAATGAACCAAAATGTGTCAGCACTATTTGGTCCACCTTGTCCTGAGGAGGCTGAAGTAAGTGTCTTGTTTTGACATTTGATACAGGTAAATTATTGTTATTATAATTATTTTTATTGTTCTTGTTGTTGTGTTTTTAATCTGAGTAACAATTATGGGGTAGGATGGATAATTAAGACTTACATTATTGAGACCCACCACCCCACCAAGTACATTTTTTATAACAATGTTTCAACAGAGTTTTTTAAACATTAAGTGCTAAATGTTAACCAATATTAGTAAGAGTGTGTATTTTCACCTGTTGCCAAATATGCTCAAAAACAGAAGTAGCTTTCACCAGAGAAGGTAACCATAACAGATATTGCAGGCTTTCCATTGCAGTTAGTTTTTGGCACATATATATATATATATATATATATATATATATATATATATATATATATATGGGGGACTTGGGTGAACTATCCTTCATTATAGAGTTACATATCACAAAGCTATGTAGCCCAAGGGGACATTATGGGTAAAAAAAGTGAGATGACAGAATAAAAAATATAGCATATATTTCAGTGCTTTTACATTCCTTCACAAAAGTTTTGCATTTCTCAGAGAAACTTTGCATTCACTCGCAATAGTTTTGCTTTCTCGTTTTCATTATTTAAAAAATATGTTTTATAATAAAATTCTTTTTAAAAAAATAGTCCATCCCTTAAAATTAAATAAAATCTGCACACTGTTTTAATATGTAAACATATAAATAATTATATATATATATATATATATATATATATATATATATATATATATATATATACATTTTAATGTTTAAATATAAAGTTTTATGCACTTATGTACTTCAGGTCACTGGGCTCATAGCATCCACATGGAACATTCCCATGTTTGGCTTTGTTGGCCACACATCAAAAATGGATAACGTTCTGGTGTATGACACCTATATAAAAATTGTACCTCCACTTAAAAGGGTTGGAGAAATCCTGCTTAAAACACTGGAATTCTTTGGATGGAAGTATGTTGGTATGATTGGAGGAGGTGCAGATACAAACACATGGGACAGTGTTGATGCTCTATGGAAGTCTGTGGAACAGCAACTCAGGGCCAAAGTAACAGTGACAGCTGGCATCAGGTTTGATACCAGTGACCCAGAATTGACACAGAGAAATTTGCAGATCATCTCTAAAGTTGCAAGAGGTGAGCTAATAATAGTTCTTATCTTTCAGCTCTTACAATAACTGGGTGGAGTTTACACCTTAGTCAGTAAAACGTGTGTGATCACAAATGTATCTCGCCCTTATGTCCTCATGGCCTGTTCCTCTTGAAGCTGAATGTTGGCATAAAATGAGTGAACTTAAACTGCAGTTTAACTGTTATAATATCAAAGTCCCTGATTAATGTCAATTGTTCTTAAGCCCCATTCCATATAGTACAGGATGGGCATCTATTGCAATTTTATGTTCTGACAGCAGTTATGTTATTTCAATGTACAACTTCCACATATGCATAACATTGCTGCATTGCCTAAATAATATTTTCTATTAGGTTATAGTGTGATTCTGTTCATTCCAGTGGTGGTTGTGCTCGCTAATGCTGAAGACACCATGTCTCTGATGATAGAAGCTCAGAAACAGGGCCTGATGAATGGAGAGTATGTTTTCCTTCTGGTTCAACAGTTTGAGGTCAGTGGCAAAGTGGTGAGTAAATAGTATAAAGAAAATGCAGGTGAATCTTGTCATTTTTCACAGCATAATAATGCTTAAATCAATGCAAAAATATTTTTAAAGGTTTAAAAATGGAATGGTTATGTAACAGATTTATGAATTGAAATGTAAATATAATTTCAATGCATTATTGTTTTACTTTTCTTAAAGCTTGAGTATAAACAAAAGAAAAAAAATGCACAAAAAGTCAATAAACTGCATATTTATTTCTGGACAATAATGATAAAATGTTCATATCTAGGCTTTTTGTAGCCTAGATATGAGTCAATACAGAAATTTAATTTATCTTGAGAAATATTTACTTTAGTAAAACAAATATGTGATAATTATTATTTACCTAAATAGATCTCACTTTTTACCCCATTAGGACAACCTATGGAAGTCTGTGAGTGACAAAAATATATCGATGCTAAAGGCTTTTGAAACGGTGTTTGTAGTCGCTCAGAAGTCCTATGAAGGGTATGACTACTATGACTTCTTTGAGCAGGTTTATGAGAGATTGAAAGGGGCTCCTTTTTACAGCAACCTGTCCTCAGAAAAGGAGGTGAGAATATTTTATGAAAAAAATCTGTGACCATAATTCATCAGTTTTTAAATTCCATTTTATATTCTTCATTTGTTGTTTTAGGTAAGCTCATATGCTGCCAATTTACATGACGCTGTTCTACTGTATGCCATGGGCCTTAAAGAAGCCTTTAAAAATGGTAAAGACATCCGTCATGGACGGGAGATTCTCCAGATGCTCAAGGACAGGACCAATATTAGATTTTATGGTAATTTTGTCTTACATGCATGCTTGCATTTTTCCTATATTGATTGTATATAACCAAAAAAAAAAAAAAAAACTTTGTTTTTCCAACAGGGGCTTCAGGTCTGGTTCACTTTGATGAATATGGAGAGAGAAACCTTGACTATTCAGTATATGACCTACAACAAACAGAAACTGTGACAAAATTTGTCTCTGTTTTGGATTTTGACAGCCATACGAAAATGGTCAAGTACGACCAAAATATTACATATGTTAGCATTACTGATATTTAACACTGAAACTCTGACTAAATGAAAAATACCTGTTTTGCAGACCCACATCAAGGTTTTCTAACATTGTTTGGCAAAAGGGAAAACCTCCACTAGATAATCCAGACTGTGGTTTTGATAATGAGCTCTGCGAATGGTTAGACAATGGTAAATGCTAAATGCTAAATTTTGATATGCACATAGGTACAGTCTTCTTTTTATGTATCTGAAACATGTCTTGTCACTTGATTCCAGAGATATCTTTGCTGGTTCTGTTGGTGGCTTTGCCAGTGTTAGGAGTGGCAGCAATTGCTTTGATCACTTTTCTGACTCTACAGAAGACCCGTCTTCAATCTCGCCTGGATGAGTCCAACTGGTGGCTTATCAACAACAGCGACATAATTATCCTCAGAGAGCCCAAAGTAAGATGAACATTACTTTATTTATTTATAACAAGCTCAAAGCTAGTCTTTTTTAAAAATGCAGACATACTGTACTGTACATAAACTATGTGAAAGCCTTCGTTTTTTAATGACAGAACATTAACAATAAAAAAGAGTACTTAAAAAAGAGTGCGGGTTTTGCAGGGAACACAAACACTGTCTGTAAGCACAACACCAAGCAAATGTGGAAGTGGTGGCTCTCAGTCCATGCTCTCCTCCAACAGCTGTACTAAAGAAGCCATCTACACTACTGTTGGACTCTATCAGGTACAAATTCTGAGTCACATGTTAAAAAAAGAATGCCTTATATGTTAAACCCAAATATTTCAACACATTCTCTTTGCTCATGGTGCAGGGGAATGAGGTAGGCATAAAGTATTTGAAAAATCAAATCTTTACTGATATCAAGAAATCATCGATCATCGCAGAGTTCAGCATGGTAAAAATCCTGATATTTTCAGAGATTCAGTTTTACCTCAGTAAGTCACAGGCCAATACTAATGCTAATACTCTAATGCTTGTGTTTATCCCTGCTGTAGCTGAAAGAAATGAAACACGAGAACCTAGTACAGTTCTTCGGTGTGTGTATCGAGCCACCAAATGTCTGTATCGTCATGCAGTACTGCAAGAAAGGAAGCTTGAAGGTGAGTATACAGTACACTGTAGAAAATATTGTAAATAAAGTCGTAAATAAAAACAAAGATTATTGGAGTACTAAATTAAATGCTATTTAAGTTTTTCTACTTCTAAATTTTATGTTTAATTCAATATGTTGCTTTCTGTTTCTTTGTAATTGTGAAATTTACTAGCAATTTCTGAGTGAAAATTGTTTCTACATCCTTTTTTGTCAGTGTAGAATAAGGAAACATTCAATACAATTTTTTTTTTTTTTTTTTTAAACATTATAGGAACCGGTTTGGTTCTTGGACATTTATTTTTCTGCAGATGTGGATGATTTTCCTTGATTGCCCGGGAGATCTGATTGTTCATAACAACAGAACACTGTACTAAAATACTTTTTTAGTGAATCGAAAACATACTCCGATACCAGTTTATTCTGACTCCTGAATGAATGACTCTTATTATTTTGAATCAAAAATATAATGCACAAGCAGTGCATTTCAGTTGTCAAACAAAGGATTCTTATAAGCCGGTTCTTTTTAGTGAATCAAAAATGTACATCTCAACTGGTGTAATTAAATTCCTGAACAAATTACTGTAAAGAGATGGTACTTTTAAATAAACTAAGCAAATACAGCTCACAACTAACTGTGAGACTTAAATCGGCATTGGTATTTACTGTTTAAAGATGCACATTGGTACCACATTTTTTGTTTATTGATATTCAATATAAAGAAAAGGCCAATTATTGTATTGTATTTATGCTGCCTCTAAAAGACTGTGAAAAGCCATTTGAAAGTCTGTGTAAAGAAAAAGAATTGTTTTAAACTGAAATGATCTAATTTTTTGTTATAAGAAATTCAATTTCTTCTTTCATTCGATTCTTGACAATTCCCATTACTGGTTTACAGGACTAATTAGAATTATGTCTGAAACATATGACCCGGGACCACAAAACCAGTCACAAGGGTCAATTTTTTGAAATTGAGATTTATACATCATCTGAAAGCTGAATAAATAAGCTTTCCATTGATGTATGTTTGTTAGGATCGGACAATATTTGGCTGAGATACAACTATTTGAAAATCTGGAATCTGAGGGTGGAGAAAAAAAATCTAAATATTGAGAAAATCGCCTTTAAAGTGTTCCAAATGAAGTCCTTAGCAATGCATATTACTAATCAATCATCATATCTCCATGGAAATTTTGGCCCATACAATGTATTGTTGGCTATTGCTACAAATATACCTGTGCAACTTGCAACTGGTTTTGTGGTCCAGGGTCACATATGTCCACATCATCAGATTTTTAGTATACCTGTTATTCTGCTTTTAAAACATCAGGATGTTCTTGGGAACAGTGAAATTGAGCTGGACTGGATGTTCAAATTGTCCTTTGCCTATGACATTGTTAATGTGAGTATGTTGTTTCGATGTAGTATCCTTCATTGCATTATATTGTCTAGAATAGATTTCTAGTTTGCATATTCAGGAAATTCTTGATTTGGAACCAGACTGGTCCAAAAATGAGACTTTTTATTGTGGTGTGTTCTGTACAGGGCATGGAGTACATACATAAGAGTAGTCTGAAGTCTCATGGAAATCTGAGGCCCAGTACATGTCTGGTGGACAGCAGGCTGCAGATCAAACTCTCTGGCTTCGGCCTGTGGGAGTTCAAACACGGTACCAAATACAAAATGATCCAACTGGAGAATTCAAATTATGAAGAGATGTACTACACTGCTCCTGAGTTTTTGAGAGAGGTCTTCTATCCTTTCAATGGGACCCAGAAAGGAGACGTCTTTAGCTTTGCAATAATCATGCGAGAGCTGATATACAGTACAGAGATGGGCCCATATCACGATGTTCATCTAGAACCAAAAGGTAATGCCTGTGTTGTGTTTATTAACATATATCAGTCTTGTTACCACCATGGCACCCAATTTTCCATTGCTTACCCAACTTGATTAAGTTTGGCCATTCAGAGTGTGTTTTATATTTAATTCATTAGAGATTATCAAGCAGTTAAGGACTCCAATGAGCGACGAGCCCCTTAGACCAATCTTGTCTGCTGACATCTGTGATGAACGTCTCATCCCTTTGCTAAAAGCCTGCTGGAGTGAGAACCCAGACCACAGACCCCCATTCGCCAGTCTCAGGAGACAACTACGTCAGGCATGTCCTGAAAGGTCCGTGTTTTATGTAGCTGTCTGTCTAATGAGCCTGACACTGCTAAATATATTCAGTTTTATTTACTCTGGGCTGTTTTATCAATTTCCCAGCCATGCCAACATCCTGGACAACATGGTGAGCAAACTGGAGAAATATGCCAATCATCTGGAAGAAGTTGTGGAAGAGAGAACCAATCAACTCACAGCAGAAAAGACCAGAGCTGATAAGCTTCTATCTAGCATGCTGCCAAAGTAAACAAACCTTGATAGTATCAATGGGACAGTGACATTTTGTTAATGTGTTTTTCAGCTAGCAAAATAATTGACATAAAAGCAGAGTTACATACTAGATGGTTATATAGCTTATATGGGTAGTTGACATGAAATACTTTAGGGAATCTAAATGTATTTTATGTTTTAAAAACATTCTTAAATTTTGCTATTGTTACATGTATTTTTATGATTCATTATTAATAGGGAAACCCTTTCAGTTATTAATTCTTTTAAAAATGTATTTAGTACACCATAGAGCCATTTAAAATGTGAGGACAAAAGGTGCTTATGGGAGGAATATATATACATATATATATATATATTTGAATGCTTTTGCATTTTTTGCAAAACATTTGAGTTCCACAGGAGAAACTTTTGTGTTTGCTCGCAAAACATGCAAAAAGTATTAACCCCCACCCTCCAAAAAATTGCTATCCTCCAAGAAACTTTGTGTTTGTTTGCAAACTATTTGCGTTTTATCGCAAAACCTCTCAAGTACAATTATTTCTCTCACCTCATATCTTTTTCATTACAGAATTTTTCATGAGCAATGCAAAGTTTCTTGAGGGAACATAATATTTTTTTTCCCCTCTCATCTCATATTTTCATTCATCTCCACATCCCCTTAGGGACATATACTTTCATATACATTTTAACCTAAAATCTCAGTGTTGATAGAAACTCATGGTTATGGGTGAGCTGATGGCAGTGTGTTCTTACAGGTATATTGCTGATGAGTTAATGTCTGGGAAACCAGTGGAGCCCAAAAGTTACGAAATGGTGACCATTTTCTTCTCTGACATTGTGGGTTTTACCACCATGTGCTCTATTAGCTCAGCTCTGGAGGTGGTCACCCTCCTCAACGACCTCTACAGTCTTTTCGATGAGATCATTAAGCTATACGATGTCTACAAGGTAAATGAAACAGTACTCACTTTGATACACAGTAACTGTGCGTTCATGCTCTGAAGGTATGGTTGGCAAAATATTCACACTGAATGCAGAATTCTGAGTGAATATTTGCTCCACGTCATTTACGGTTGAACCGCTGATGTCCCATGGGCTATTTTGTCGATATTCGTGGTACCTTTCTGTGCCTTGAACGTGGTAGGACCCTTGCTGTCTATGGAGGGTCAGAAAGCTCTCAGATTTTATCAAAAATATTTAAATTTGTGTTCTAAAGAGGAACAAAGGTCTTATAGGTTTGGAACGACATGAGGATGAGTAATTAATGACATGATTGCTCTAGATGTTTTAATGTTAAATGTTTTAATGAGCATATATTTCTGTCAATTTTATTTTATTTCTATTTCATCTACATTGATTTATTTCTTAATGTTATTTCTCTGGTAGGTGGAGACTATAGGGGATGCATATATGGTGGCCAGTGGGCTGCCTATCAGTAACGGTACTCGTCATGCTGAGGAGATCTCAACTATGGCACTCCACTTCCTCGCTGCCATCAAAAGGTTCAAAATTAGGCATCTGCCAAATGAAAAATTGGCCTTACGGATTGGGATCAATTCTGGTATGCAAGTACATACTATAAGTGTATTGAGTGATGTGTGTGATATTTGTGCTCTGCATTTAACCCATCCAAGTGAGTAGTGAACACACACACACCGTGAACACACACCCAGAGCAGTGGGCAGACATTTTTACTGCGGGGTAGTTGGGTGTTCGGTGCCTTATTCAAGGGTCTCACCTCAGTCGTGGTATTCAGGGTGGAAAAGAGAGACTGCCACGACTGTCCCTATCAGAGATATATATATCAGAATCAGAATCAGAATACACATACAAGGAATTTGTTTTGGTGACAGAAGCTTCCACAGCACAAACAAAATGACAGTGACAGAGACAAGACACAGAAAATAAAAATAATAAAATGGGATAAGTAAATAGGAAATAACAATACACACAAAAATATTTAAAGAAAAAATACACAATATACTCAATAGACAATAGATGGTATTTGTGTGGGTTAAATAAATAAATGTATAAATGTGCAGTGTTGTGTATTATACGTGTATTACACTGTTCATGAGATGGATTGCCTGAGGGAAGAAACTATTCTTGTGCCTGGATGTTCTGATGCTCAGTGCTCTGTAGTGCCGACCAGACAGCAACAGTTCAAAGATGAAGTGGGCTGGGTGTGAGAATGATTTTGCCAGCCCTTTTGCTCACTCTTGATGATTACAGTTCTTGGAGAGTGGGGAGGGTTGTACCAGTGATTCGCTCAGCAGTCCGGTTCTGAGGTCAGTTTTGGTCGCTGAGCTGAAACAGGCAGTTATAGAAGTGCAGAGGACAGATTCAGTGACTGCAGAGTAGAACCGTATGAGCAGCTCTTGTGGCAGTTTGAACTTCCTCAGCTGGTGAAGGAAGTACAGCCTCTGCTGGGCCTTCTTGACAATGGAGTCAATGTGAATGTCCCACTTCAGGCCCCGAGAGCTGGTGGTGCCTAGGAATCTGAATGTCTCCACTGCAGCCACAGTGCTGTTCATGATGGTGAGTGGGGGGAGAGCAGGGGGGTTCTCCTGAAGTCCACTATCATCTCTACTGTTTTGAGTGTGTTTAGCTCCAGGTTGTTATAACTGCACCAGACAGACAGCTCTATAACCTCCTGTCTATTAGCAGACTCATCACCATCCTGGATGAGGGCGATAAGTGTGGTGTCATCTGTGAACTTCAGGAGCTTGACAGAGGGGTCTTTAGAGGTGCAGTCATAGTTGTATAGGGAGAAGAGTAGTGGGGAGAGAACACATCCCTGGGGGGGCACCAGCGCTGATCGTACGGATGCTGGATGAGAATTTTCCCAGCTTTACTGGCTGCTGCCTGTCTGTCAGGAAGCTGGTGTTCCACTGACAGATAGAAGTGGGCACAGAGAGCTGAGTTAATTTGGACAGGAAGAGGTTTGGGATAATAGTGTTGAAGGCTGAGCTGAAGTCCACAAACAGGATCCTCACATAAGTCCCTGGTTTGTCCAGATGTTGTAGGATATAATTCAGTCCTATGTTGACTGCATCATCCACAGACCTGTTTGCTCAGTAAGCAAACTGCAGGGGGTCCAGCAAGGGTCCAGTGATGTCCTTCAGGTGGGCCAGCACCAGTCTTTCAAATGACTTCATGACCACAGATGTTAAAGCCACAGGTCTGTAGTCATTTAGTCCTGTAATTTTGGGTTTAGGTTAATAGATCCATGGAGAGAAAGTCAGAATTGGCGGGGGGTGTGAGATAGGGTTTTTCAAACCTGCAATAAAACTCATTCAAATCGTCTGCCATAAAACTCATTCAAATCGTCTGCCATAAAACTCATTCAAATCGTCTGCCGACACAGTGCTGGGGGATGCTGTCTTGTAATTGGTGATGTCTTTGAGTCCTTTCCACACTGATGCAGGGTTATTGGCAGACAAATGGCTTCTCATATTTTTAGAGTAGTTTCTGTTATGTATATTAAGTCATGTCAAGTCACCATTATTTATATTGCGCTTTTAACAATGCAGATTGGGTCAAAGCAGCTTTACAGTATTAAACAGGAAAATAATGCGTCAAAATGCTAAATAGCACACCTAGGTTCATAAATGATGACGAAGAATTGACAGAGCAGCCATCAAGTATTAGACAGTGTGCAGAGGTTTTTGGTCCTATAATTAACACCTCTTTTTCAGATTTCAACAGTAAGAAATTACTAGTCATCCAGTTTTTTTATATCAACTATGCACTCCGTTAGTTTTGCAAATTGGTATGTTTCATCGGGCTGCAAAGAAATATAGAGCTGAGTATCATCAGCACAACAGTGAAAGCTAACTGCCATACTGTTGCTGACATCTGCATGGTTACAATTTTATCTCTAACAGTATCAATCTTGGAAGTAAAGTAGTTTGTAGAGAGCCCTAAAGCTGCCCGTGGGACAGAGTGATATGCATACTTTATTGTGGTGTAACAGTGGCCCATTATATTACAGTTTCTGGTAGAACATCTAACGCAGTTCACGGGAAAGATTTGCTTTATTAAAGTCACCAAGAATGATTATAAAAGAGTCTGGGTGTTTTTGCTCTGTGTCTGTGATTTGATCAGACAGTTGTTGTAGCGCCGCGCTCATGTGCGCTTACGGTGGAATGTAAACACATATGAGAATGAAAGAGAAAAACTCCCATGGCGAATAGAATGATATAAGAAAGATATATTAGAAATTATACAAAAAAAAACCTCAATCTCAGTTTTCTGTCCTTTGCATATACAGGCCCAGTGGTTGCTGGAGTTGTGGGTAGTACAATGCCCCGGTACTGTTTATTTGGCGATACAGTGAACACGGCTTCTAGGATGGAGAGCAACAGTCTTCGTAAGGACTTTTCTCATTTTTAGCAGCTATAAGTTAATTAACCTATATTTAATCAGTCAACATTTATAATTTAATATTTATAATATTTTATCATTTATAATATTTAATAAAATCTATCGAAATGCTTCAAATACTTTATTCTTGCTGATTTCCTTCTCAGCACTGAAAATCCATGTCTCCCAGAGCACTGCTGATATTCTCTTCAAGACAGGAAATTTTGAACTGGAGGAGAGGGGCGATATAGAAATAAAGGTATAATGTGAAATAATTATGAAATAATTTTATAATGCCACTCTTTATACAGTGGGCTCCAAAAGTCTAAGATCACACTAAGATCTATTTTTTTCCCATATAAACCTGGAAATAACCTGTATGTTTTAGGATTATGAACAAAATGTTATGAAGCAAATTATATTAATATAATTTTTTTTAATATTGAGGCCTCAAACTTGTATATAAACAGTGTCTACTGTCATGTCATGTCTGTGCATCTAATCATATCTATGTTGTATTTTCTAGGGAAAGGGAACACAGAAAACGTTCTGGTTGATAAGCAAATCTGGATTCAGTTTTCCACCCACTGGCCAGGACTGTGATGCAAGTCCTAAGTCAGGAACAGATGTAAGTATCAAGTCACTCATGGTTATTTTTATTTCATGATTGTAGCACAGTTTGAGGTGTTCATGGTAATTAAAAGGAAGTACTATATGAAGACCTGACACACTGTATATGGACAGTCTCGCCCTGTCACATCTAAACAGGAGAAAAGCAAAGCAACCCCAACAAATGATGGAGACAGAAGAGCAATCCAGCGGACACTAGCCATGGCTAAAATCACAGACATGCACATGCTTACAGTACCAGATATCTAGTTTGACCGTGATTTTATATATAGTCTTGGATAATAGGACATTATCACAAAAAAAATAAAAATAAAATTAAATGTATTTTTTACAAATACAAAGGAAGAAAACATCAAGACAAAATCTTTTAAAAGAATTTAATTACTAAAAATATTTCAAAATATTTTTACACATATAATGCAAGATAAAACTGTTAAACTAAAGATTAACAATTGATAATACCTGCTTCAGATATTATTTTCTTTTTCTACAAATATTCATGCAACGGCAAGTGAACATTTAAAGGAATGTGTCAATACACTCCCTGAGACACGTATGGTTGCTGTGTGTGGGTGTATGCATGCATGCGTGTCTATTTTTAAGTATTTGTATGTAATTGTATGAGTGCAAAGGCGTGATTCATTGCATTTGAATGACCCACATCTGGCCCCATTACGAACTTAAGTATCCTAAAAACTCATTCAGTAGAAATATGGACAGCATACACAGAAATGGGCCTGTAAAACAGAAGAATAAGAATAGTTAGAATAGTGACTTAGTTATGTTTGATAAGATAATTTTAAAAATTTAAAAAAAAAAACTTTTAAATGAATATATAAGCAGCTGTAAAACTGTGGTGTACTTTAAAACAATATATCAATATATAAAAATCATTCATGTGTCCTGCATTTCATTGATAGTTCAAACTTACCTGCAGGATGGATATAACTAGACGAGTGTTGTGCTGTAAACAGAGTTATGAGGTTTAAATACATTTTATTGAATATCAAATTGTAATCATGCAGAAGTAAAATGTTAAATACCTCTGACTTGAAACTCCATGGTCAGGATGCCTCCATTTGGATCAGGTTCAAATTCAGTGCTTCTTGATGTACATGGAGTCTTGGATAGAGTTAAGAAGAGTCTCAGTGGAGCCAGAAATCTATTTGAAACTACAACAGCATTAAATTGATACTGATACTCACCGGTTGACAGAATAGCTTCTCCCCGTCACATACTTGGACCTCACAGTGGAGCCACACGGTGGAAACTTTCTCTAGCCGCTGGAAGCGGAACGAGTTGAACTTGAACATGGACCGACTGTCTTTAGCATTTTCAAATATGGAGACTGTGTTGTCTAAAGAGCAGCTGTCAACCAAGAGCAAATATATGTGAGCAGTATTGACTCACAGTAACATCTATTATGTTTGAACTGACAATAAAACCTTACCTGTTCTGAATTAAAGTCCACCGTTTCTTGTCTGTTGAATATGGAGTAGGTGTTGCCCAGCAATTCGTTATTACAACTTTGAATCTATAGACATTAAATAGACAGTCTTTTACACTGGCTATCTCTGTATTTGATCAAATCTACACAACTTTCTTTTGAGCAACTCACCGATTACTAAGCCCTTTTGCTTCAATGCCAATGAACACCTCAGATCCAATCTCAGATGTGTCAATCACATATGGTGCATCTTTTGCATAGAGGAACTTTGAGTTCTACAAACCACAAAGTAAAAAAAAAACAAAAAAACAAATTCAGTGTTATATATACTTAATATACTTGTAAAACAAAATAAAAAAATAATATATATTATTTATTTTATTTTACAAATATATACAAATACAATCTACATTTTTTATTATTATTATTATTATTATATATTTACTAAGGCATTTTCAGTAATTGTTGGGGAAAATATCCTTTATACAAAATCGCACAAATAACATAGAAAGGAAATTTTCCTTTTGTATATTCGTCATCACTGGACACTTTTAAGGAAAGTGTAAGTACTCACTGTGAACACATTCATAGACAACTGAGACTTAAAAGAACCTAAACTCCCGTTGTTGACATAAACTGTTGCCACTCTGGAAGAAGCAGAGGGTTTAGTAAAGACGCTGCAAGTCAACGGTCAGAATGCACAGGCTCAATGAAATCTACACCTACTGGACTTGACGTCAGTGTAACAGGGTCTACCTTTGACTGAAAACAGCATTGTTAACCAGATAAGCTGCTTTGTAGGTGCAACTGAATGTGTAGTTGACGGGCTGGTTCCGGACAGTGAGAGAGGAGTCGTTGGATACTATTGAGTTGTAGAATATGTATCGTGGGTCTTTGCCTCCTACATACTGAGAAGAAGGTAGAAACCGATCAATTTTTTAGCTCTTTTTCTGATTAAATAATAGTTAGGATACATTAAACCAATCAAACGGCTCACCTCAGACAGGGTGCCGCAGTACGAGTGATTCTTTGGGGTCAGGTCTGGGATGGTGAAACGATAGAAGCCCGGAGTGTTAATGCCGGTGTAGCACACGCCACCCAGTGACAGCTGACCAATCTCCCATCCATATGGACATTCTGGCACGTTTGCAATGATGGCATTGGGAAAACATGACACCATTACGTAATCTGAAACAGATGAAAATTGGTCTGTCAGGATTATCTAGCCGATTAAATCATGCCAGTAACAAATACACAGCCCTTTGATCCACAATGAGAGAAAATGTTTAAAATATGATGCATTTACCAGCTTTCTGAGGGGCACAGGCCCATGCCATGGGGAGGAGAATGAAGATTACACCAACAGCTGCCATTTCATAACACTGAACAAAAAGTGCACTGTTACATTTACCTAAAATGTCTCTGTTCAAGATTTTATACATGAGCTCACTCATGACCTGAATTGTCTATATTTAATGCTAACTTGACTCTTTTCAATACAAAAGCACCATAATATTTTATTTAGAATTAATGTTCGTACCATCCCAATGAAGAATCCAGAAGAAACGTTGGCTCAGGTCTCTAGCAGAAGGTTTGCATGGTTCTTGTGCGGTTCTTCTGCAGGTAAATGATGATAAATCCTAAAAGCAGAGTTCATTTAAGTCGGCACAAGTGCTGCTTTATAGGTCCACAGGTAGGCAGTAACCCCCCTCGCTTCTTTGGTCAGCCAGTCTGGAGAGGCCTTTTGGTGATAGCATTGTGAAGGAAAGCACAAAAGCTCTCTGTGCTGGCCAGACATTGACTTTTAAATGACCAATGTCTCAAGGGGAAGACCATTTTCTCAGCTTTAATCAAAAACATGGTAATTTTGTCTATTACTACTTAATTTTCATATAAAATTAAACTCCCAGCAACATTTCAGCCCTTCATATGAGTTTCTGATATAGGAACTCTGTGTTGTCAAAGATCATTCCTACCTGCAAATTCTGTTTTCTACTTGAAAATCTAATAGAAATGGGCATCTTTTTTTAGAGAGTTTGAAAATCAGCTTCCAATTTATGCTCATTCCAGGTTACGTAATACTTCTCGTCTCTGTCAGGCAGCCATGCTGATCAGTGGATTGCCATCAGTAGTTATCTAATGCGCCCTAGTCGTGCCAGACTGCCTCTTAAAGAGGCACAGTGTCATTAAGGTCAGTCTCACTCAGCCAAAACAGTAATACAGCTGTGCACAATCTTCATGCTGTTTATCTTGAGGGAAAGGACAGTAATGGGCATCATTAAAGGAACAGATCACCCAAAAAATTAAATCTGCTGAAAATGTACTCGCCCTTAGGCCATCCAAGATTTAGATTTAGATTTAGATAAGAGGTAGTTTCTTCTTCAGAAGATATTTGGAGAAATTTAGCATTACATTACTTGCTCACCAGTGGATGGGTGCCATCAGAATGAGAGTCCAAACAGCTAATAAAAACATCACAATAATATTACAGCCAGAAGCAATGATTTGATGTTAAAAAATTCTTAATGGTGGATTTATCACAATAATCTACAAGTAATTCATATTATTAAAGTCAAATAAATAAAGCTATTTGAACTCTCATTCTGAAGGCACCCATTCACTGCAGAGGATCCACTGGTGAGCAAGTATAATGCTAAATGTAGTGCTAAATTTCTCCAAATTTGTTCTGATGAATAAACTCATCTATGATGACCTAAGGGGCCTGCGGGTAAGTACATTTTCATCAAATTTTATATTCAGGTGACCTATTCGTTTAAGATTCCAAGAAGTTTATCGGTTTCATACTCAGTAATTTCCATTTCTGTAGAGTGCAAAAAAAACAAAAAGAGTAAAATGCCATAACAATGACACAGCATTGTGGTATAGTCAACCCCCAACCCTTTACAGGAACTTACAATGCAATGTAGGTCAGGAAACAAGTTTTTTCCTGAACCCCGAGTCAGATTGATAACGATTCATGGCGGCACTTAGATCCGAAATATACCACCCAAGTCATCACCCATGAACTAGCACTGTCATACACCCCAAAAACATCACACTGGGGAATGGGTGTACAAAGAGCCTTTAAGATTTCCGTGATCAAACATACGAAGCGGAATGTATAGATGGGGCCTGTATAGATCAAGATGGGCCCCCAGATAAGGTAAGAAGACTGAAGACAAGCACACAAAATCTGATAGTCAAAGGATGTGCCATTCACAGAGATTTTGTTTCAGCCTCTAAGGAAAGCAGGGCACTTAGAGAGAAGCAGCATTTATCCTCAGACAGTGTGTCTCCTTAAATTTGAGGACAGGCAAGTATCCCCGTTTAAGCCTTTCTTCATGTGTATGAATCATGAATACAAAGTCAGCCGGTTCATTTTGGTCACAGTAATGTCAACAGGTTTAACACAATTAAAACTTAATCTCTGTATGGAAGCTTTTGTAGACAGATGTGTTTCAAACCCCATGAGACACTGTGTTAATTTATACAGAGCAAAATTATAGCAGGGTTTATTATGATGTGGAGTAGACAGTTATATTTTAATATTAATATAACATTATATTTTCAAATCAAAAAATAGTCATTAAATCATGAAATAGTCTACATTCTTTACAAATGTTCATTACGTATGAGCATCTCTGTCTTGTTTTGGATATATATATGTACTGTATAAATGTATGTGTGTGTGTGTGTGTGTGTGTGTGTGTGCGTGTGTTTTTGTGACACATGAGGACACAAATTTGTATAATGACATGGGTATGACATAGGTATTACAAGGAGAAGGTGATTTATGAGGACATTTCCTCGTGTCCCCATATTTCAAACAGCTTATAAATCGTACAGAATGAGTTTTTTTGAGAAAGTAAAAATGCACAAAGTTTCCTGTAAGGGGTAGGCTTAGGTGTAGGGTGATAGAAAATACGGTTTGTACAGTATACAAACCATCATGCCTATGGAATGTCCCCACAATTCACAAAAACAAACATGTATGTGTTTGTTCTTGTTTATCCTACATTGTAAGGACCAAATGTCCCCACAAGGATAGTAAAACCTGACATTTTTGACATTGTGGGGACTGGCCTACGGTCGCCACAAGGGGAAAAATAATTAAATACACTAAATGAAGTTTATCTGAAAGTGTAGCCAATGCAAACAGGTTTTCTGTAAGGGGTAGGGTTAGGTTTAGGGTTGGGATAGGGGATAGGGGATAGAAAATATTGTGTGGTCAGTATAAAAACAATAGTAGTCTATGGAAAGTCCCTACAATTCAGAGAAATCCCTACAATTCACACACACACACACACAATATTTAGTATTACGACTTGTTTTTCATTTTATTTATCGTGTTTTAAGGATGTTCTATAAAAACATTTCTACAAATTTATAAAATTTATTTAAATTTATCTAATGAGCAAAACTGTGTAAAGTATTAAGAATTCTATAATATTGAGATAATAGAGAATTTATCTTGAATATTTTGTCTTGTTTTATTTTGTATTTTTAACTTTTTCACTAATTATCCTACATATTGTCAGCCCTGTGTTGTGTGTTTCCCACCCTCTTGTGTGGTTATATGGTTATTTTCCTGTCCTTGTTTAGTTTAGTTAATATGATTTCGTTCAGCTGTGTGTGTGTGTGTGTGTGTGTGTGTGTAATTGTCTTGTGTATATTAGTTCCTGTCTGTTCAGTTCCTTGTCGTCTGGTCTACTCGTTACGTTCCTTGTGTTGCTGTGTGTCTCAGCCTTGCTCGTGCCCTGCCCTGTTTGAGTTTATTAAAGACTGTTATTTTGAAAGTTATCCTCGTCTCAGTGTTCCTCGTTCCTTCCCGCTGTGCGCACCGTGACAGAAGACCAGACCTAAACCGAAAGTAAGCGGCACCCCCTTTTCGCCGTTTTGTTTTCTGTTTTTTGAAAGCTTTTGTTTGTTCCTGTTTGTTTTCCCCCGCGGCTTGGAAGTCGCCGATTGTCCTTCCACCATAGCCGGCGGATAATGCATGGGAGTCGGCGGGATTGCCGCAAGAGTTGCAAGTCCGCTGGCCGCTCATCAATCAAGTTCACCGGCCGTTCATCAGTCAAGTTCGCCGGCCACTACGAAGTTAAGCCCGCTGGCCGCGGCTCACTCAAGCCTGCTGGTCCATCATCAGTCAAGTCTGTTGGCCAATCATCTGTCCAGCCCCGCCGGCTGCAGCTAACCCAAGCCCGCCGGCCGCTCCAAAGTCAAGTTTGCGGGCCACTGCTCACTCAAGCCTGCCAGCTGTGGCTCCCCCAAATCCGCCGGCCATTCTGAAGTCAAGCCCGCTGGCCGCTCCAATGTCAAGCCAACCGGCTGCGGCTTACTTCAGCTCCAAAGTTCGCTCCAGTGCCTCTCCTGTTGCAGATATGGAAGCGGTTCCTGAGATAACCCTGAGAGAGGCCTCAGATTCCGAGCCTAGCCCAGAGTGGGCTCCTGTGGATTGGCCTGTTCCTGTGTGTTTAGCCCTGAGAGGGCTTCTTGTTCCAGAGTCTAGCCCACGGAGAGCCCTGGAGCCCGTAAGCTCCCCCAAGGAATTTTTTTTTAGGGGGGTAGTAGGGTTCCGGCTGTAGTGATTCCGGCCATGAAGACCACCTGCCATGGTCTCCAGTGCTCCCTGATCCGCCATGGCCTCCTGAGATCCCTGATCCGCCATGGCCTCCTGAGATCCCTGATCCGCCATGGCCTCCTGAGATCCCTGATCCGCCATGGCCTCCTGAGATACCTGATCCACCATGGTCTCCAGTGCTCCCTGGTCCGCCATGGCCTCCTGAGATCCCTGATCCGCCATGGCCTCCTGAGATACCTGATCCACCATGGTCTCCAGTGCTCCCTGATCCGCCATGGCCTCCTGAGATCCCTGATCCGCCATGGCCTCCTGAGATACCTGATCCACCATGGTCTCCAGTGCTCCCTGATCCGCCATGGCCTCCTGAGATCCCTGATCCGCCATGGCCTCCTGAGATCCCTGATCCGCCATGGCCTCCTGAGATACCTGATCCACCATGGTCTCCAGTGCTCCCTGATCCGCCATGGCCTCCTGAGATACCTGATCCACCATGGTCTCCAGTGCTCCCTGATCCGCCATGGCCTCCTGAGATCCCTGATCCGCCATGGCATCCTGTACTGTCTGTTCCTCCAGAGCGCCCACCCCCCCACTCCCTGGTGGTACTGTTACGGCACGGGATGCGCCTTCCGGGAGGGGGGAGTTATGTCAGCCCTGTGTTGTGTTTCCCACCCTCTTGTTTTCCTGTGCTTGTTTAGTTTGATTAATTAATATGATTTCGTTCAGCTGTGTGTGTGTGTGTGTGTGTGTGTGTGTGTGTGTTTAATTATCTTGTGTATATTAATTCCTGTCTGTTCAGTTCCTTGTCGTCTGGTCTACTCATTGTGTTCCTGTGTGTCTCAGCCTTGCCTTGTCTTGCCCTGTTTGAGTTTATTAAAGACTGTTATTTTGAAAGTTATCCTCGTCTCCGTGTTCCTCGTTCCTCCTCGCTCTGTGCACCGTGACAGATATACTAAGAAATGGTGTAGAAATAATTTTCACTCAAAAATTGCCAGTAAATGCAAGTGATACATTAAATTTAACATAAAATTTTAAAGTAGAATAACTGAAATACTGTTTATTTATTTATTTTTTTTATATTTGTTTTGTTTTTCGAAAAAAATTTTTTAGTGTAGTTAAGATAATCAGTTTAATTAATTTTGTTCTAAGGATGTTTTTACTTTGCTTTTTGATAAATATACTCCTTAAGAATATTATTTTTTGCTGTGTTGTAAAAAGAGAATGTTAGACCTTAAACATAACCGACCATTTTGTTTAGTTTAACATAGTAAGGTGATGGTACAGAGAAATAAAAGGAGCGTGTCTTTCATAAATAACTCTTTTATAAGATCAAAACATACACACAGCCAAAATTAGCTAATTACTAGCGCTGATGTAAAATGATCAGGTGAAGATAGCACAGGCACTGATATCCCACGTGATAAAATTATAGCACAGCAAAGGCTACTTTCTCTTGTGCTCATTATCATGAGAATGGAAGAGACCACTGGGATACATTAGAGTGCAATGCCTGAGAGAAAACTATGGTAGATGCAAATCAACTCTGAGGCCCAGAGCCCAGGGACAGCTAGCGTTACAGCTGACTATGAAGAGCCTTCCAGGTGTTCAAGCTGTTCAGATGTCCCGAGACTTCTTTGTGTTAAGTAATATCAGGTGTGTATGCCATACCATAAACAATGCTAAATATTTGTGCTATCTTTCATTCCTTGTGAAGCTTCAAACACCAAGTTCTAAATATGCAATCTAGGACAATCACCCGCAAAGCACCCAGGAGACCCCACTAGGGGGCCTCAGCAAATTCCTAAAGCCTCAAGATGACTTAAAATGAAAATAAGATATATTTTTTCACCCTCTCAAAAACAGATTTGTCTTTGAAAAACCTGGATATATGAGAGCCTCATTTTAAAAGCGTGATTTCTAGACCCGTATCTTACCACTAAGAGTTCTCCTAAATAGCAGAGAGAAGTCTTAAGCTAAGTTGACGTCATTGCTATGGATGATAACTATGCACACAGGTATTGGCTGAGAGGGGAGGGGTCACTGTCAGAGATTTATTCATAGAAATATTGTAGAGCACGATATTATGTTGTCATATTCAAATAAAGGTTTAAAAATAAAAATGTTGCAACATTCAAATAGAGATTTTAAAATGCAGGCTAAGTGTCACTAATGTATTTAGTCACCACTTGTTGTACACTTGAGTGTACTAGTGTATGAAAGATGGTTCAAGTGTACTACAAGTGGCAACTAAATAAATACATATTTTAAATACAGAGATGGTATGTTAAAAGTGCATTTTAGTTCATATTCAAGGTGTCCCAAAATAGCACAGTTAAGTACACTTAGATGATCTTAAGTTTATCTTAAGAAGTACTAAATAATAATTTTTAGTATATTAAGTAGCCTACAAAATTAGTGTACAAGATAGAGCACTTTAAGTAGCCTACTTTATGGAAGTGCACTTGTTTTTCACCTGGGAAATATCAACTGCCAAAGCTTGCAATAGGCAGACAAGGAGTGATGGGAAAGGGCATGGCAACCTCAGCTGTACTCACTCTGAATACTGATGCCAGTTGATGTGGCTGACTCAGAAAATGGCCCGATCTGTGACTGTCCTGGAGTCACGTGACCAAATTTGCTGTTGAGAGCACAGTATTAACAAAAATGGATTCCCATTAACAACATAAATTAATTTGAACTAGATCTATATTTTGTAAATGTGCAAAACCCTTTCCTAGAAGTTTAAATGTGTCAAAAGGGGCTAGATAAAGAATCTATGACATTCTGGTTGCTGGATATAACTTGGACCCCTCCTTCAGAATAACTTTGCAAGATTTCATGGGAAGAAATTCCTGTAGGTATTTGTAGGAGCACACAGCAGATACCACATGAGCAGCTCGAGTCTTTGAAGCCTAAACCTTCCTCTTTTCCAAAGACTACGAAATGAAGATAAATGTTGTTATACACACTAGCATAATTAAAGAGGAACGTGTACAGAATATATATGCAAATGTTCTTGTTCATTTGTGAATACACAATTAAGACCCAGCAGGATGTCTGGACAAGACTTAAAAAGATTTTGCTTGGAGACACCAACTGCATCCAGATTAGTGAGGTGAATTTAATGCAAATAGTTTTGTTTAGTAGTTCACCATGGAGCTTAATCTTTATCCAAAGATCAAGCACATACAATGTTTCATTCTGCTAGAAGTCATCATATAGTCAGTCTCGCACACTGGAAGCATTATATTAAATGCTCCTTATATGGGATAAATAAAGTTTTGTTACATTGTTTTAAGCTGTTTATCTATACAGATAGCATTAATGTGTGTGTGTGTGTGTGTGTGTGTGACTGACTCAATTTACGTAAATGTCTCTTCAAGTGATGTTAACCACACTACAACCTTTAGCTGCATGTAGTAATCGGACTTTTTCGCACAATCTAACTACGACCCTTAGTGGTTTTAACCAGAATTACAGCACTGCCATGATGACAGCGTCGGGCAGCGAAAAAAACTCGAGCTCAGCTGTCATACATCTTTCCCCTCAAGTGCAGTGCTGGCTATAGGTTGCGTTGTGGGCAGTTTCAAGGACGAGTGCCGGTTTCCAGTACGCAAAAGACGTCAATTTCATCGGTGATGGCGCAACAAAGGCATTTTCTTGAGGTAAAACTTTCCTCGTTGCATACCACGTTTTCTCCGCGGACTCTGTTTCGTTTTGATGCACAAATGAAGGTGGGCGCATGGGTTGGTCGGTTAGCAAGCTAGCATAAGGGAAAGCTGCAGCTCAATGAGCCCAATGCAGCAGCGAACCGGCAAAACCAAATTACTGTAAATTTAAATTAAAATATGTTATTTTTGGGTTGACCGCTTACAGTCAGTGCCGTTATCTTAAATGAATTTCACATTTACTAACGTTACCCGTTTAACGCTAACCCCGTCGCTTTATTTAAAACACACCGTTTACAATTGCAGTGTTTGCAAATGCAGTGCTTTCTGGGCGAAACGTCCTGACTCTGCATGTGGCTCAAGAGATAAGACTGATCTTGGCAGTTTGCTCGAGCCAAACGTGTTTGAGTTGACAAAGACTCGGTTAACTACACTAGCGAGAGAAAGGACATCAGCGGAGGCGCGTGCATTCATAATACGGTACAGCGTAGGGCCTGGAACTCTTGGTATTTTTTTAGCAAATGGTCAGGGAAAGGTGCTTAACCTTCAAAAGATGGCGATGATCAACCTTTAGGAGGTCAGACAGAAAATGATGTGAGCTGTTTTATCTATTTATTTTTCATAGGGTTTGTCATTAATGCCATCTTGTGTTAGCATTGAATACACATCAAAATTAAATAGACATAACATGTACTGAAAAAAGTAATATTAATGTAAACTGAAAAATGAACTGAATAATAAAATCTAACAGAGTCTAACAGAGCCAGAAGCTTTCACATCTTAGATTAATGAAACTGGAACCAAATGTTGTTTTGTTGTTGGTAGGACAGGCCAAAATCACAGTATAGATGGAGATACAGATATTTCTATAAACTCATGCTAGGTTAATTTTATGTTAGATAATGGGTAAATGCATCTATCAGATGTCACAACAACATCTGTCCAGAGACTTTTGTCCTCTGATCTCGCATCTTGCATGTTGACAACGTACCATTATATGGACATTTGGTTTTACATGCTGATAAAGCCTTTCTCCATCCTCGTTTATAGTCGCTCTCATGGAAAGAAACAAAATTATATAATCAAAAAATGCTAAATAACATTTAAATTACAAATTTATTATGTACACTACGTTAAATAAACGCACATTATTACATTAATTAAATATTATTAATCTTACCCTATTGAAGCTTAGACTAATAATACATTATGCATTCTACCTTTTATTTTTTTGGACTATTTCTTAATGGTTTTTGTTTAGTTTAAATGTTTCACTTAATGCATTAAATGAAAAATTCATCCTATCTATTTTCTAAATGCATGTTATAGATCGTGTGAACAATTAAAAATGTATTGACCTTGTTATGTTTAATCAGAATGTCATAACTGGATCTTCTGGTGAAAACGACAGCCTTCTGTCTTGTGACTTATGCAGGACGTCTCATTAAGTCCGCTTAAACCAGCCCCATCAAGTTCACGTTCATTGGCCAACATTTTTGAGTGCTACATCTGAAAATCCAATCAATAACCAATGCATATCCCTGGCCTACTTCTATTTTTTTAAAATGTCAATCAATTACACTTAAACGTGCATCACAATTCTGAAGAAAATATCTGTCTCCTCTTCTTTAAAATAATCGGTATGTACAGGCAATGTTCAGCATGAATTTATAATGACTTTTTTATTTTTTATTTATCTGTTCTGATTTTTCCCTGATATTTCATTAAATCTAACTATATTACCTAAGTTATCAAGTTTTTCATTATTTTGTAATAGCTAATCCTTTCTGCTAGTTTAATAAATTCCACAATCTGTCTTTTTGATTACTCATTAACAAATTAATACTTAAACTTCTGAATAATGTAGGTTTGTTATGGAATTTTGTTATGGTTCGGATTATTTCAATATAAAGTAATGGTGGATTGTCATTGCCTTGTGTGTGTCCATGTGCTTGTTCTTTTTTCTTCTTGTTTTATAGTTCAGATGAACAGATTGCGAGACAGATTAACCCACTGCCCTGCATTGCTGGTGGATTTACCCATCAAATTCAATTATGTTTAAAATCTAGTGGCAGCTACTCTGGCTTACAGCACCATTGATTATTATAGGATCAGTTTGACATTTTAAAGTTGTGAAACCACTAAAGATTGCTTTAAAAATGTTGATCATACAGCATTATTTTCAGACAGTGCCCATTCAGCAGCTTTTAAATGTTTCACAGCCAGTCCAGGGCTATTTTTCACTTTGTCTCTTTGAGCAGGTCTCCTTTCTGTGGGTTTTGACAACCAGCCAGACTTTCTCAGAAAACGTGGTCATCTTTTCTCCTTTCTCATCAGTGTCCTGTTCTGGTTGCCTATTGGTGTAGATCACATCAGGCAATGCAGGCAGGGCTTGCAGAGTTCAATGAACTCTCATTTGGCAGCTGCGTTGTGACTCGTTGTACAACTTTCTCTTTCTCCCCAGGCTCGTTCAGCATGTGCTCTGAGTCTTGCTTGGGGTTGTTATTCATTGTGAAAGAGATTATCCCATCTTTTCCTCCCTCCCTCCTGCCAGCTTGGTTTGCTCCAGTCATTCATTCAAAGACCCACTCTTCTGCTGACCCACTTCCACCCTAATGAGAGCATGTGATTGAGTCATCTTAATTACATTACTGTCAGCCAAGAACTATAGGCAAAAGTGATTAAAGTATATTGTGATTGGAATATTAAGCACTTCAATTGGTAACCACATTTTTTGGAATATTCAAATGTTTTGAAGGGGAATATCTTTAAGGCACAGTTATGACCAGACATGCGCAATATAGTCAGTATTATCAGTTACTGGCTGATATTGGAGTTTAAAAATAAATTGTTTTTTGTTTTTTTACAGTCTATTCGAAATTCAGCTGTGCTATTTTTTTTTTACATTTAGATTGCTTTGCTGTCATCTAATGCTCACAAAATTAATATTTAAAAACACTTGTAATTGAACAAAGTAAAATGTTTGTTGAATCTAACCGATTTCAAAATGATTATCTATTTTTCATATTTTACATTATAACAATTTTCACAATTTTCAATTCACATATAGCATTTAAAAATATATTTTTAATATCAGCCATTTATCAATCATCAGCCATAACATTATAATAATTACAGTCATGGCCAAAAATATTGGCACCCTTGGTAAATATGATCAAAGAAGGCTGTGAAAATTAATCTGCATTGTTAATCCTTTTGATCTTTTATTTAAAAAATTCACAAAAATCTAACCTTTCATTGGATTATAAGAATTTAAAACGGGGGGAAATATCATTATGAAATAAATGTTTTTGTTCTAATTCACATTGGCCACAATTAACGGCACCCATTTATTCAATACTTTTTGAAACCTCCATTTGCCAGTTTAACAGCTATAATGCCTGATGAGGTTAGAGAACACCTGACAAGAGATCAGAGACCATTCCTTCATCCAGAATCACTCCAGACCCTTTAGATTCCCAGCTCCATGTTGGTGCTTCTTCTCTTCAGTTCACCTCACTCATTTTCTATAGGGCTCAGGTCAGAGGACTGGAATGGCCAGCAGAAGCTTGGTTTTGTGCTCAGTGACCCATTTTTGTGTAGTTTTTGAGGTTTGTGTTTGGATTATTGTACGGTTGGAAGATCCAAACATGGCCAACATAAGAGTCAGTCACTAATTGATTTTTTATCTGTTGGTATTTGATGGAATCCATGATGCCATGTGTCTAAACAAGATGTCCAGGACCTCCAACAGAAATATAGGCCCACAACATCAAAAATACAGCAGTATATTTCATTGTACACATGGGGTACTTTTTATCCCTGTCTTCACCAAACCCATCTTGAGTGTTTGCTGCTAAAAAGCTCATTTTTCAGTTTCATCTGACCATAGAAGCCAGTCCCATTTGAAGTTCCAGTCGTGTCTGACAACTGAATATGCTGGAGTTTGTTTTTGGATGAGCTAGCATAATTTTTCTTGAAACCCTCCCGAACAACATGTGGTGATGTAGGGCTGTTTGAATTTTATTTTATTTTATTTTATTTTTTTTAAAGGTTTTCTCACCCCGAGACTCAACTATTTTCTGCAATTCTCCAGCTGTGGTCCTTGGAGAGTCTTTAGCCACTCAAACTCTCCTTCTCACCGTGCATTAGGACGATATAGACACACGTCCTCTTCCAGGCAGTTTTGTAATATTTTATGTTGATTGGAAATTCTTAATTATTGCCCTGATGGTGGAAATGGGAATTTTCACTGCTCTAGCTCTTTTCTTAAAGCCACTTCACTAATTTGTGAAGCTCAATTATCTTTTGCTGCACATCAGAAATATATTCTTTGGTTTTTCTCATTGTGATGGATGATTAAGGGAATTTGGGCTTTGTTTTCCCTCCTATTTATATTTCTGTGAAACAGGAAGCCATGGCTGGATAATTTCATGTTCATATTATATAATATTTTTCATAATGATATTTCCCCCCATTTTAAATTCTTATTATCCAATGAAAGGTTAGATTTTTTGTGAATTTTTAAAATAAAAGATCAAAAGATTTTTCTCTGATTTGCACAATTATGATTCTAAATGTATCTTATAATTCAGCCTTTTTTTCTCTCAATTCTGATTTTACATCTACAAATTGTTTTTTTCCCAAAAAGGACAGTGTGATTTATTTATTTTTCATTAATTTTTTTTCTTCTTCTTCCATAATTCTGATGTTTTCTTGCAGTTGCAGGTTAAAATTGCAAGAGAACATCTCTTTCAGTCACATTCAATGAAATGTGAAAATCTAGATGCGTATTCCTACAATTAAACTGCTGGTTTCATCTGGCCAGAGGAGAACGGAACACTATTTCTACACACTATTTCCTGTTTAATACTGTAAAGCTGCTTTGACACAATCTGCATTGTAAAAAGAGCTATAAATAATGGTCACTTGATTTGACTATTCTATAATATGTCCCATTAAGATACAAAACTAAATCTTAATCTCATTTTTCTACCCATGACGCACAAAAGATTAAAAAAAACACATCAATAATACAGCCTCTGTGTATTCTACCAATGGACTAAACGGCCCCACTGCGGCTTCTGTAATGCCCTTGTGAGCTGCTGATGGGGTGTTTTGAAGAAGTGCAGTCACAGAGGAAATAAGAAGAACCCATAGTAATACAGACAACAGTACACTGTGTTTGACCACAAGAGGAAATTAAAAAACGTCAGAGCCTTTAAACTTCATGTCTAATTTTTCGAGTTCTCCTTCTCACCTTGTGTTTTTATGCCACAACCAAATGTTAGAAAGACAAACATGTAAGGTTCAAATAGCATTCTTATTTATTTGTTGGAAGTGATGTGCTTGATGCACTGAACATGTGCAGATCTCTCATGTGATTTTCAAAGGGTACATTCTGCACCCTCAATTTGGCACAAGCTTTTTTTCCACAGCTCGTCTTCCTTAAATATAGGAGCACAGGCACCGTTTGGTTTTGCTGTGACTACCACCCTTACAGTTTACCTCTGAACTGGACAGCTGCAATTTATTGTATGCTTCCATCAGCCCCCTTTTTATTTCAGCGTGTTTTCCACAGGCAGGAGGCCGTTGCGCTTTAACATGAAACCGGAGGGTAGATGCTCTCATCCACGGGTCAGCAAATCAGCAGATAAAAACAAGAGATTATGTAGCCGCAGGTCACCCAGGACATTATGAAAGAGGTGCAGAGGTAAGAAGAGTGGCCGTGTCTTCTTACGTCGCACGTGCGCTCGGTTTTGGCAACCGTGAGGTTAGTTTAACTGATGGTGTCTCATGTGCTTTGAGCTGTTGTCAAGCCTGTCGGTTTTCTTTATCCCAAGGCGGCGAAGATCAGGAAAGTAGACTGAGCCATGATGCACTAAACTGCAATCAAGCTCTGCTTGTTTTGTTGTCGTTCTTCCTGAAATCTTTGTCAGAATGATCAGCTCACCTGAAACCACCGCAGCAGGTTTGGTGAACCTTATTTGTTTGCTGTGATTGGCTGAAACGCATCGTCTGACATTCCTGGTATTCAGCTGCAGTTGAGCTGGAGGTGCCGTGTCGAATAGAAGACACAATGGTTTCACGTTCTAGCTTTCTGTGGAATATTTTGCCGGCTGTGGTGATCTATTGTGAAAAGCTGTAATCAGAGCTTGTCCGTGTTTTGAACTAAAGCACAGAGGGTGGCAATGGACCTCTGCTTATTCTCTGTTTTTCTTTCCCTCCCACAGTTTTGTTGTTGATGTGTGGTTTGAAGAGAGGTGATGGATGTCCACATGGTTCTGGGGAGTCCAGATAACATTCTCCTGGCCAATAATCCTGACGCTGGAAGTGGTTGTCTGAAGCATCCCATTGAGGACCAGGTTAGTATGGAGAAACTAGAGCATACTAAAGAAAGCATCACTGTTATTGCTTATGCTTAAAAGATTTGAACAAACCCTTAACCTTAAGTATTAAACATCAGTGTGTAACTTGTCCTGTGCTGTTTGTGCTACAGACTTAAATGATATCTCAAATAATGAGGCCTGTTGAGGGTAGTTTATTATCTTGTGATCACACCTACGTTTATAACCCTTATTGACAATAAAACAAACCAAAATCCTATAGACTTGCTGTAAAGAAGGGATTTAAATCACACCAAGGATTAAAATATTGAGATTTAAGTGGATGTAGGCTGTTTTGACTTGGGCCAGTAAGGAACCATTCAGAACACCTTTCCACCACCCGTAACCATCGCTTTTGCAACATCACAATTTAAAAATAAGGTAAAATAACTAAAAACTTTTTTTTTTCTTTCAGGTATCCATTCTTTCTTTCTGCCTATTTATTTATTTATTTACTTACCTCAACGACTGTAATTTTTATTTATTTCCCACAGTCTCGGAATTAAAAAAAAAGATAATTTCTGTAATTCTGAAATTGCAGATAATTATTACTCTCATTATATAAAATATTTGATCAAATTTTTCAATGTATTAGCACCCTGTTGAATACAATAAAGTTTAAAAACAGCTTTGTCAATACAGTAGAAGTACCAGAAATGTCAGTTGAAAAAAAAAAAACAATGTTTTATAGCTTTTATTTATATAGGTTAATATTTATTTTTTACATTTCAAGTTGTTTAAATTAACAAGGAAATATATAAAGAAATGGCATTAACCTAGATTAATACATGCTGTAAAAATTTTGTTAATTGTTAGTTCATGATACCTAATACATAACTAATGTCAACAAATGGAAGGTTTTTGGAAGGTTAGGTTAATAAGATTGATCTTGTTGCAGTGATCTTTTGTACAGTAAACATTGTATTTGTCATGTAGGACAGAAGCTCCAGCCCGTCTGTCCTTCGTTCTATGACCACCACTTGGAAGGAGGGTCTGCTGAACAGGAAGAGACCATTTGTTGGAAGATGCTGTCACTCTTGCACACCCCTGAGTCAGGTTAGTTTGTCGAAGCTTTGGCATATTGACTGAATGCACATGTGTAAGAAACATCTGTAGTTTGACTATTACTACAATTATGTGTTCCAGGAGAGGCTGTTCAATCTCAGCATCCCTTCACTAGGGCTCCGTAATGTGATTTACATCAATGAAACGCACACAAGGTAAACATCAACCTCTTTTGGCCGTAGACCTGATGGCTATGAATACATGACTGCTTCCCTCATTATTTATCATGAGAATACTCACATTGCTTAGTTGCTTGCTGTATAGTACAATTCATTTACCAAGTTTAGTTTGTGATACGCCATTAATACCGTAGTTGGTCAGATGTAGTTTCCCCACCAAATGACCCGCCGTGTATTTACATTCAAGTGTCAAATGGAAGGTTGTAGGTTTCTGTGAGGAGTGGAAAGTCAGGAAATAAATTATTAACACTGTTTGTCAGGGGATATTATGTACCTAGATCACATGACATGGACCAAAGGTGGTCTGAGCTGGTACTGCCAATCAGGGGAGGAAGAGGACAGTGCGTAATAGAGCAGGAATAATTTGATATTGCCTGTCAGCACGAAGGGTTCTACCAAATGGCTCCAAAAATTGCACAAAAAAAGAGAACTGTTAAAACAGAATCATTGAGTCAATCAAATCAGTCTGATTCATAAATAAATCAAGAAGGTTTTTCATGATTTTATCTAATTTCATGTTCTATAGAAGGAGCAACATGAGAATGATTTGGTAAATAATGACAGAATTCTTAATTTTTTGTTGAAATAATCCTTTAAGTTAAATATACTATACATTAATACTCTTAAAACGTTTCATACTCAGCTATCTTGTATTTTGTATACTGCAGACACAGAGGTTGGCTTGCACGGAGGCTGAGTTATGTGCTGTTTGTCTTGGAGAGAGATGTCCGGAAAGACATGTTTGCTCGCAATGTGGTGGAGAACGTGCTTAACAACAGCAGGTACCAAATGTTTAAAAGCAAGGAACAAGTGCAATCAATGTAAAGGTCTGTTTCTAAGCAGCAGGAATGCATAATAGCATCCAGATTGACTGTGAGTGTTATTGCTGTAGGCTGGAAAGTGCTATCGTGGAGGTAGCATCTGAGGGTGCCAGCACAGATGCAGAGTCTGGAGTGGATTCCAAAGCTGTCAGTAAAGTTAGACGGAAGACCAGAGGATTCCTGCAGGAAATGGTTGCCAACATCTCACCTGCCTTCATCAGGTAGAGTTTTCACAAAATGCTCCATGAGCAAAGCTACAATTTACAAAACAACAGCCGATGAATCTAAATGCAAATTAACTTTGATATTTATGGAATAACTCACAGTTCTATTATTGTAATGTTTAAAACTAGGCTGCATTTATTTGATCAAAAATGAAGTAAAACAGTAATATTTTGAAATATTATTACAATTTAAAATAATCATTTTATATTTTATCATATTTTAAAATGTAATTTATTTATGTCATGGCAAAGCAGCATTTCTGAAACATTTCAGCAGCCATTATTCCAGTTGTCAGTGTCACATGGTCCTTCATAAATCATTTTAATATGCTGATTGGTGCTTATTGGTGCTTTGCTTCACCCAAAAAGGCATCCTAGGTGTATATGATTTTCTTTTTTCAGACGAATCCAATCTGAGTTATATTAAAGCGCTCCTATTATGGGTTATGAAAGGTTCATATTTTGGTTTTGGGAGTACCCAGCAACAGGTTGACATGCATGCAAGGTCAAAAAACACTTCCATTTTCTTATAATATGCATTTATTTTCCCCTTATTTGCTCAACGACTCCCAAACGATTCGCTCAACGATTTATTTTTCCAAACCCCTCCTTTGCGTGACGCTAATCTGCGGTGATTGGTCCCATTGGTCGATTTCATTTAAAGCTGTGTTTGTGAGCATGTGTAAAGCCGTTAACGGGGAAACAGCTATTTTTAGCGGCACCTAGTGGCAAAGAATGAATTTGCATTTTCATTCAGACCAATGTGAAAATT